>NW_028124011.1:0-1000 GCF_965194825.1 Balaenoptera physalus | reverse complement strand
TTTCACTAGATCATATTCCATCTGTACAGGTAGAAGTTGTTCTTTGTCCACCCATCTGTCGGTGGACTTTTTGGTTACTTCCATATCTTGGCTACTGTAACACTATGCAATGCCGATTTGCGTGCCTGTGTCCTTCCAATTCTGTCTTCTTAGTTTATAGGTCCAGGAATAGGTCTGCTGGATCATATGGTAGCTCAATGTTTACCTTTTAAAGGCACCTCTATTCTGTTCACCTTAGTGGCTCTTTCCAGGTTACGTCCCACTTAAAGTGGAGGGTATGTATTTCTTCCCAGCACCTTCAGCATTTATTCTTTGCAGTTTTTGCTGATGGTTATTCTGAGTGGTGTGAGCTGATACCTCTTTGTGGTTGAATTTGCATGAGTCTCATAATGCATTGAAATTGAGCTTTAAGACATGTCCTTTTTATTTTTCCAGCTGTGATTAGAGCTTATTTCTTCAAAGTGTTTTCTTAAAGTATGTGTCACCATTTGAAATATTTTGGCCATTATCTCCCTCAAGGCATTTTGAGGGCAGGTTTCATTTACAGCCCTGCAGTACTTGTTCATATGAAGTGACCATTAGCTCAGGCTTTTAACCTGCTTTTGCAGGTATCGGCCAAAGAGCGGCAGCCTTTCTACGTTCCCCATGCTCGTACTAGGGAAACAGACCTACCGGCCAGTGGTGTTCTTCGGTTATAAATTAGAGTGCAATGTGCCCGGATAAACCCACAAATGTTGATGTCTCCTTGCTTCTGTTTGTTTTAAATTTAATTTATATTTATTATTAGAGTAATATTCCATTGTGTACGTGGACCACTTCTTCTTGGTGCATTCCTCAGTTGATGGACATTTTCATTGCTTCCAAGTGCTGGCTATGGTAAATCTTGCTGGCGTACAGGTTTGCCAGCCTGTGACTTTTTGATTCTCATTTTCTCAGGTGACAGGCCAAGAAGTGATTGTGATTGATTGACTGGTAGCTCAATGTTTCCCTTTTCAAAGCA
>NW_028124012.1:0-1000 GCF_965194825.1 Balaenoptera physalus | reverse complement strand
AGGAGGTTGAAATTGGCACAGATACCGTTCCATACGCCAATAATGTAATCGCCAAGACATACTCATTGTTCAAGGAACTGGACTCAGCACACTCTATTCACAGAAAAAAACATCTATCTGACTACTAGAAACTAGAAAAGAATTTATTGATGTCTCTCTGTAAGTGACTCAGGTGGATGTACAGCACCAAGAAACACGACATTGCAAATCAGCTACACCCCACTATAAAAATTAATTATAAAAAAAGAAAGACAGTGAGAGAGAGAGGAATTCTTACAAAATTCAATCAGGGGCTGTGATGCAACTGGACTGACCACATCTACACTCACAGCTGAATGGGACACAAGGCTGGACACCCTAACCCTAAACCCTAACCCTAACCCTAACCCTAACCCAACCCTAACCCTACCTTAACCCTAACCCTAACCCAACAGTATCCCTAACCCTAAACCTAAACCCTAACCCTAACCCCAGCTGTCTTGCTATCACAGGTATGTGACAGCCACTAGGTGTCTCCGCATTCCAGGTATGTGACAGGCGCCTGTTCTCTCCCAATCACAGGTGTTTGACAGTCCCAATTTGTCTCCCCATCCCAGGTGTGTGAAAACCCCCAAGTCTCTCCCCATCACAAGTAAGTGACAGCCCCCAGCTTTCTCCCCATCACAGGTATGTGACAGCCCACACCTGTCTCCGCATCATAGATGCCTGACAGCCCCCAACTCTCTCCCCATCACAGGTATGTGACAGCCCCCAGCTCTCTCCCCATCACAGGTGTTTGAAAGTCCCCATCTCTCTCCCAATCACAGGTATGTGACAGCCCCCAGCAGTCTCCACATCACAGGTATTTGACAGCCACTAGCTGTCTCCGCATCACCGGTATGTGACATTCTCCATCTCTCTCCCCATCACAGGTATGTGACAGCCCCCAGCTGTCTCCACATCACAGGTATGTGACAGCCACTAGTTGTCTCTGCATCACAAGTATGTGTGAGCCCCAGCT
>NW_028124013.1:0-1000 GCF_965194825.1 Balaenoptera physalus | reverse complement strand
CACAAAATCATGTAAGGGTACCGTCCTTGGGAATGGGCTCATAACTTTCCAGAGATCATCTAAGGGGCCAGGGCGTGTAAAAAGACTACTCCTGGAGTCTCAGCTTTGAGACACTTCACTTTACTGCTTCCACTAGAGGCCTTAGTTCCTTCTCAGTTGTAGCGTGTGTTTAAAATTTTCATAAGCTCCTCTCTTGACCTAAAAGTTTCTGAGAGAATTTGCTGAGGAAGACTAGGAAATAAGTCACTGAAGAAGCTACTTCAGGCTAGACATGAAACTAAGTGGCAAGGAGGGAAAACCCCCTCCCCGCTTTTAAAGGAGAGAGGAGGAAGTGAAGGACAGTTGTCTTCCGAGAAGAGCAGGGGACGGTAAGGGCTTCCACCTCTGGGGGAAAGCATGGCTTCTGGACCAGAAACCTCTTTCAGGGAGGAAGTGGAGGGGAGCGCTGGGGAGAGCTGAGGGAGAGAGATTGTCCCACAGGAGGCAGCCCTGGGACCCAGGATGCCATCTGCAGGAGGAACCAGCAGGACCGGGTTTCCAACTCAGATCCACCCAACTTCAGATTCTGTTTTTTTGCACTATACCACTTAGCTTATATGTGGCCCTGAGCAAGTTACTTAACCTCTCTGGAACTTCCATTTCGTCTACAAAACGGAAGTCAGCATACTTACCAGGTAAAGAGTGGCGCGGATTGGCAGGCAGGCCTGTAAGGTGCTGAGGAAAGCCTGGCTCAGAGTAAGTGCCAGGTAAACAGTGACAGCAGCTATTATGAAACTGCTAATTGTGGTGAGCCCTCCAGGTTGCCACCAACTCCCCTGCCCTGGAGGCACACTCTCCGGTCTCAACTGGAACCCAGACTAGACTCCTGGTCCAACGACTGCCCTGGTGCACTCTGTCTGCTCTGCCGGCTGTGCATCTGCCCAGCTTGGCCAAGGGCTCTGCTTACTTAGTTCCTCAGGCTGGTGCTGGGAGGGAGGGGCTCCCCACCCCTCCTGAGGAC
>NW_028124014.1:0-2000 GCF_965194825.1 Balaenoptera physalus | reverse complement strand
GTACGTTAGAACTTACCTTCTTTCTTTTAAGTGGTTACATGTGGCTAGATGGTATTTCATTTTATGTAATTATTAGGATTTATCACACAATCTCTCCATAATGATGAACCTTGAGATTGTATCTTGTTTTCTATTAGAAACAATCTCCTTTTCTTGGCTAAACTGGTTTATTATTATCTGTTTTATTTTGTTTTTCCCCAGAGAACTATACCTTTATTTATGTATTCTATTATTTTTCTGTTTTGTAATTCATTAGTTTCTGCTTTTGTTTTTTCTTATACTTCCCTTAGGTTAATTTTGTTGATTCATCTCTATCTTTCTAAATAGAATGGTTTTTAAATTCATTTTTATTATAATTTGCTTGGTAAAGTTTTACCTTGAGCCCAACTTCTAAAGTTTTTTGCTACGTACTATCTTTAATATTGTTATTTTTTATATACTCTAATTTCAGTTTTAACTGTTTCCTTTGCATCAAGATCTGAAAGAGCTTTAAAATTTTCAGGTAGCTAGGCTTTTTCTTGTTTTTATTATTAATATTTAGTTTTATTGCAGTATGGTCAGGGAAGATTGTTCTAATTCCACTTTCCTAGAATGCATCAAGACTTTACTTTGTGGACTAATGTAATTCTTTCTTTTTTAAAATTAAATATCCCATCAGTGCTTGAAAAGAAGTCTTATGTTAGATTATGCACTTTGATATGTATCTACTGAGTTAACCATATTGATTGTATGATTCATATTTCATATTATTTTGTCTCCTTGTTCTGTCATGACTGACAATATCTGTTACTCTTATTGTGTTTTGTTGATTTCTTATAGAGGTTTATGCTTTTATAAATTTTTACACTTTGTTTTTGGTGCTGAAAGATTTATAACACTCATTACTGATTTAAACTTTGGTATTCTAACAGCATGTAGAACAGTACCTGGTGCATAGTAATTGCTCAATTATTATTACTGAATGTACTAATAACACTTTATGTTCTTTAATAGTTTTTGCCTTGAATTTACTCTTTTCTGATGTTAATACTATGATTTTTTTGGTTGTTGTTACCATCTGACTGGCTTTATCTTTGACCTCCTTTTACTTTTAACCTTTCTGAGTCATAAAGACTCCTAGATAGTTTATTTTAGTGTGGATCTTTATAGATTTGGTTTGTTCTCATTAAAGAATCCTATATTTATTGATATAATAAATGTTTACATTCTTAATGCTTCTTAACTTATATTATATTTTCTATCTTTTTTTTTTTTTTTTAATATATATTTTCTATCTTTAATGCTCCCCCTGTCTCTTACCTCATGGGTTGTCTTTTCTTCATATGGTATACATATGTGTCTTTATGAGTAAGTGTACATTTTAATGATAATGTCAAGGATTTATAGTCTATTTTTTGGTCTTTCAGAAAATCCTTTTATAACTTTGTAGAGTGGTTTTAACCTCAATTTATCAATTATTTACTGACTCAGTGACATGAGTGAGAAAATTAACACATAGGCTTTCTCCTTACTTTTGTCAATATTGTCATTTCACTTAGTTAATTTTATAATTTTAAATAGTATATTTAAATCTCAGTTTCTTTTTTTTTTTTTTTTTAGTTTCTGTTGAATTTTATTACCATCCAAGATAGTTGTAAATTATAGAACTGAAGGGAATTGATTACCTTTTTTTTTTTTTTTTAACATCTTTATTGAAGTATAATTGCCTTACAATGGTGTGTTAGCTTCTGCTTTATAACAAAGTGAATCAGTTATACACATACAATATGTTCCCATTTCTCTTCCCTCTTGCATCTCCCTCCCTCCCACCCTCCCCATCCCACCCCTCTAGATGGCCACAAAGCACCGAGCTGATCTCCCTGTGCTATGCGGCTGCTTCCCACTAGTTATCTATTTTACATTTGGTAGTGTATATATGTCCATGACACTCTCTTACCCTGTCACATCTCACCCCACCCCCTCCCCATATCCTCAAGTCCATTCTCTAGTAGGTCTGTGTC
>NW_028124015.1:0-4216 GCF_965194825.1 Balaenoptera physalus | reverse complement strand
AGCCACTTTTGAGCCCTCCTCAAAAAAATCAGTGATGGCTAAAGGATGTAACCGAACACAGATAACAAACTACTTCTTTCATTTAATGCCAAATCCATATTCCCATTAGCTATTTATACCTTTATTGTTTCATTCCTTTATTTAAACTTTAAGTCATCCGAATAGGACACTACTTCTGAGTTCTAATCATCATCAAAAATTAGGACTGTCTAATGTGGGCAACATTGTTCTAAGGCCTTTTGGAAAAGCTACTATTTTCATGAATATCAGAGTAGATTTTGCATTGACCCTCAGAACTTAGGCCCCCAGGGAAAATGATTCTGATTCTGCATAATCTTCAAGAGACAGAAAGGACGATTGTGCAAGTGTAAGAAGGAAGTTAGTACTGCAATTCTACAAACTTTTCATGAGTGCCAGGTGCATGCTAGGTGCTGTACTGTGCTTCTTAGAAGCCATATGAGAATATAAAGGTGTAAAGAGGGCATCCTCTTTATTTTTTGGCATGCCTTACATATTTCGTAATTTTTTAAAAATGGTCCCTTCTCTTCGGAACTCAAGTCCAGTAGGGAAGACGGCACAAACACAAATGAAAGCAGGCCATGATGCATACTTGTAATAGGGGTACAAAGTACCATGAGATAATAAATAATAGATTAACCTGCTTTTGAGGAACAAGAGTCTGGTCATCTATCTTTATAAGGATATGAGACCAAAAGTTTGAAAATTGGGAAGAATATGTATCTTTCTCACTGATACATCTGATAAGCCTTAAAGAAATATTTTTGAATCTACAACTGGAAAGGCACTAAGGCTAGCCCATTGGATCACAGGCCCAAAGCTGCTGCCAGGTCCTCTTATTTTTATTTTTATTTTTTAAAAATTTATTTATTTTGGGCTTCCCTGGTGGCGCAGTGGTTGAGAATCTGCCTGCCAATGCAGGGGACACGGGTTTGAGCCCTGGTCTGGGAAGATCCCACATGCCGCGGAGCAGCTGGGCCCGTGAGCCACAACTACTGATCCTGCGCGTCTGGAGCCTGTGCTCCACAACAAGAGAGGCCGCAACAGTGAGAGGCCCGCGACCGCGATGAAGAGTGGCCCCCGCTCGCCACAACCAAAGAAAGCCCTCACACAGAAACGAAGACCCAACGCAGCCAAAAATAAATAAATAAATTAAAAAAAAATTTATTTTAATTAATTTAGTTTTGGCTGCGTTGGGTCTTCGTTGCTGCGAGCGGGCTTTCTCTAGTTGCAGCGAGCGGGGGCTACTCTTTGTTGCAGTGCGCAGGCTTCTCGTTGCGGTGGCTTCTCTTGTTGTGGAGCACGGGGCTCTAGGCACACGGGCTTCAGTAGTTGTGGTGCGTGGGCTCAGTAGTTGTGGCTCGTGGGCTCTAGAGGGCAGGCTCAGTAGTTGTGGTTCACGGGCTTAGTTGCTCCACGGCATGTGGGATCTTCCCAGACCAGGGCTCAAACCCGTGTCCCCTGCATTGGCAGGCGAATTCTTAACCACTGTGCCACCAGGGAAGCCCCCCGCTGGTCCTCTTTCTAAGGCTTTTGGTTATTTTTCGGAACAGATAGCATTGCTTGTCAGGGCTTTACACCACACCATTTCCAATGCTCCTTCCCCTCCAGTGTGTCCACATTGTACCTCAAAACCCTCTCAGAGTCTATCAGCCTCTCCCATCATAGCCAATCAGTGTTCAGTCCTTCCCTTCACTACTACCCCTCCCCCACCCCACACACAGGCCAAGGGGTGATCCTAAAGCTTCCAGCATATAATTTCACAGGACAAAAAGGTTGCAGATTCCCTTTAAGTGCAGTCCTTCCAGAAGGCAGGGAAAGGCCAGGCAACCTTTCAAAGTCCCCCTGGCATATGGGCAGGCTCTACTCCGTGTCATCCACATTGCCACTGACAGGCCTGGGACCAAAGCCTGACAGGAATATAAAAAAGCCCCTGGCTCCAGTCCACTCTACAACCCTCACGTCAGGCAGAAAAATGTGTTTTTTGTGCCTTTTTGGTCATATGACTTAGATTCAAGAACCAGACTGATGACTTCCTTTTCCCTCCTCTAAAAAGGAAAGCAAAAAAAAAAAAAAAAAGTCCTGTTTAAAGCAGGGAGTTTCTCATAAAGTTTAAGGAGATATTCATACATAATTAAAAGGAAAGATTTAGATTTTCTCTAACAAAATCAAAATAAGTTTATCTATAGTATAACACAAACATTTGCTATGCTAAAATATGCTGCATCTAAAGCATTTATACACTGCATAATAGCATTTAATACTACTCAGCATTTATGACTTCAGTAATTTTGCAGTTTAATGATTTGGAAAAAAGCTACCAGGAGTCAGGAGTCCCAGCTGTGTCCTAAATTAACTGTTTGGCCTTCGGCAAGTCACCAAACGTCTCTAGGCCTCAATTTCCTCATCTGCAAATTGAAGGAATTGGACTAGAATGGTCTCTAAGGTCCCTTTTAGCAACTGAAAAAGTATTCTGTGAATGTAAGGAATCAGAACAATCCAACAATGGAAAAGGATATCTCAAAACTGATTTGCTCTCCGCATCTCTGGAAATGCTCGATGTATCAGAGAAATTATAATATTCCTGCTTTGGTACAGAGGATTGAACCAAATGACCTCTCCTATGTCTTTCAACTGGAAGATTCTGTCATTTTACAAATTAGTTCTAGAGACCATAAAACAACCAGAGAATGAAATTAAGTGGAGGAGGGGAACACCATCTAGGTATAGCAAATGTTTGCTGTTACATTAACAGAGTAATGACAGGTATAGCAAGTCACTGTGTAGCTAACATGAACTGTTTGCCTTGGGCCAGGTTGCTAGGCGGTGTAAATAACTGCAAACACAACACCTAGCAATAAAAAGGTCTAAATGCCTTCAGTCACTCCAAAGTGAGCATATAGGGTTTCTTCACGTAAAGCCTCTGATTGTCAGTCAGAAAAACTAAGGGAAGGAGGGAGGAAGATCACAATGGGCTCTCATTTGTCTGGGGGCAGACACTTCCTACACTGATGTGCTCCACTGGCCCACGTTCTTAGGGCCATATAACAAGAGGGTGGCAAATAATAACAATAATCACTGCATTATCCTACATTTATATGCGGAGTTGAGTTTCCAAAGTAATTCCATCTATTTTAATCTCCTTTGAGCCTCATAGTGGCCATGTGAGGTGGGCAGAGCAGGTATTATTGACCCCTCTGAGAAAAACTGAAGCTTACCAAAGTTTAGTAATATTCCTTTTCCTCAAAAATGAGAAACTGATCAAATCCTTGTTATATCATTTTCAACTCCCGTTAATGCTTTTGTCATAAGAGGTCTGCCAGGATCTATGGATCTATTTATGATTTCATTATATTTGCATACATTCAGGAAATGACAGAGGAATATAACATTGTTATGGAATTTCAGGAAATATCTTTTAAAAAGGAAACCAACAACAACAATCCTGAATTGTAATGCTGCTTTAAAAAGCTGACAGAAATAGATGTTGAATTAGAAATGCCTCCTATATCCGAGAAATAATAAAGGGGACCAAAAAAAAAAAAACTATAACAAACCAAATCCAATTTAAGTTGTAATCTAGCAATGTGATTCTGGAAACACATAGTGGAAAAGGTTAGTATACTGGGAAGATAGAGAAAAGTGTTTGAAATAAGTGATAAATAAGCATATCAAGAAACCAAGATCTTTCTAAAGAAATTATATTGAAAAAACTAAATTTGGATTAATCAAGAATTAGGCAAAGGAGCTAAATTCTAAACATAGCCCCGCCCAAATAAAGGCAGATTTTGGTATAGGCTAAGCATATAAAAGCTTTAAGCTTTGGAAGAAAAAAAATGGCAATATCTGTTAAGGCACCTATTATGCTTATACTTTTAATACACTTTATCTCATTTAATCTTCAGACCTTCATAGAAGTCAATGTTATCATCATTTTATAGATGAGAAAAATGAGGCTCAGAAGGGTTAAATAACTTGCCCAAGGTTACACAGTTAGTAGATGGCCTGTTAGGTCCATCTGATTTCAAACCCAGTCTTTTTAGAAAGTTACTTCTTAGAAAAAGTATATCTTCTACAGTTATATTTAGTTACTGGAAATATGAGATATTAAAAGATAAAAAATATCTTTTCATCTTTCCTAATAATTGGTAGGCTGAAAATTCCATGAGATGTTATAATTTAAATCACTCATCCTAGT
>NW_028124016.1:0-7090 GCF_965194825.1 Balaenoptera physalus | reverse complement strand
GGTTACCTCCATATCTTGGCTATTGTAATACTGAGCAATGCAGATTTGCCTGCCAGTGTCTTTCCAATTCTCTCTTCTTAGATTATAGGTCGAGGAGTGGGCCTGCTGGATCATATGGTAGCTCAATGTTTACCTTTTTAAGGCACCTCCATTCTGTTCTCATTTGTGGCCCTTTCCAAGTTACGTGCCCCTTGGAGTTGAGGGTATGCATTTCTCCACAACAGCTTCAGCATTTATTGTTTGTAGTTTTCTTGCTGATGGTTTTTCTGACAAGTGTGAGCTGATACCTCTTTTTGGTTGAATTCGCATGTGCCTCATAATCCGTTGAAACTGAGCTTTAAGGCATATCCTTTTTATTTTTCAAGCTGTGATTACCCCTTAGTTCTTCAAAGTGTTCTCTTAAAGTATGTGTCACATTTTGAAATGTTTTGGCCATTACCTCCCTCAAGACATATTGAGGGCATGTTTCATTTACAGTCCTGCATTAATTCTTCCTATGAAATGACCATTAGCACAGGCCTTAAAGCTGTTTTTGCAGGTAACTGCCAGAGGGTGGCAGCCTTTCTATGTTCCCCACCCTGGTAACTAGGGAAATGCCCTTGCGGCCTGTGGTGTTACTCGGTTATAAATTAGAGTGGAGTGTGCCCGGAGAAACCCACACAAGCTGATGTCTCTTTACTTTTGTTGGATTTTTAAATTTAATTTTTATTTTTTATTGGAATAATTTTCCACTGTGTACTTGGACCACTTCTACTTTGTGCATTCCTCAGTTGATGGACATTTTCATTGCTTCCAAGTGTTGGCTATGGTAAATATTGTTGGAGTGCAGGATTGCCAGCCTGTGACTTTTTTTTTTAATATTTATTTATTTATTTATTTATTTATTTATTTATTTATTTTTGGCTGTGTTGGATCTTCGTTTGTGCGCGAGGGCTTTCTGTAGTTGCGGCGAGCGGGGGCCACTCTTCATCGCGGTGCGTGGGTCTCTCACTATCGCGGCCTCTCTTGTTGCGGAGCACAGGCTCCATGCGCGCAGGCTCAGTGGTTGTGGCTCACGGGCCCAGTTGCTCCGCGGCATGTGGGATCTTCCCAGACCGGGGCTCGAACCCGTGTGCCCTGCATTGGCAGGCAGACTCTCAACCACTGCACCACCAGGGAAGCCCCAAGCCTGTGACTTTTTGATTCTCATTTTCTCAGGTGATAGGCCCAGCAGTGGGTGTGATTGATTGACTGGTAGCACCGTGTTACCCTTATCAAAGCACCTTCTTTGTGTTTTCATTAGTGGCTCTTACCACGTCCCCCTTAGAATCGAGGGTACGCATTTCTCCACAATCGCTTCAGCATTTATTGTTTGCAGCATTTATGCTAATGGCCCTTCTGGCTGGTGTGAGCTGATAGGTTTTTGTACTTTGGGTTTGCATGTCTTTGAAAATTCATAAAACTCATCATTTTTCTCTGCCGTTTTCTTTTCTGCTAAAAAAAGGAAACAGTTGGGAGTACAATATAATTCTTGAAATTGTCTTCTTGGAAGCTTGCCCTCTGTTAAATTTTTTGGTCGATTTTCCAGCCCAGAATTTTTTTAGAGAGCAGGTCTCATTTCCCGAACTGCAAGTGTGGTGCATATTTAGTGACCTTTAGTAATGGGTTAAAAGCTGCTGTTGTGGGAAGTGGCCTCAAGCAGGCAGCATTCCTCCATTCCCAAATCTGGGTACTAGGGCAGCAGAGCCTTTCTGGAAGTCGTGTTCCTAGGTTGTAAATTATATTGGAATGTGCATGGAGAAACCCCCATAAGTTTATGTCTCATTATTTCTTCTTGGTTTTAAAAATTTTTTTAATTGGAGTAAAGCTTAGAATATTGTTTGTCCGAGGTGTACACAATCTGGTTCATTTGTACATTATATATGTCTATTCAAGTACAGATCCCCTTCCCATGTAAAATGTTACAGAGGGTTCCGCACACCTCCCTTCTATATGGTAGGTCTTTTTGAGATATGTATGTAATATGTGTTTGTATACATATAGTAACACTAACCTTAATTTATCCACTCCCCCCACCTTTCCTTTTAGATGAGCATAGTTTGTTTTCTAAATCTGTGACTGTCTTTCTCTTTGGAAATATGTTCATTTGTGTCAGTTATTAGATAACGCCTGTAAGTGATATCATAGAATATAGGTCTTTTGCTTTCGGACTTACCTCATGTTTCGTGATTATCTCCAGACTCATTTGTGGTGCCTCAAAGAACAATGGTTCATTGTTTTCCATGGCTAATATTCCATTGTGTACATGGACCACTTCTTCTTTATCTATTCACCTGTTGTTGGACATTTTGATTCCTTCACTGTCTTGGCTATTGTGAATAAGGCTGCACTGAAGCTTTTGCGGCCTGTGTCTTCTCGATTCTTGTCTTCTCCGGTGAGAGGTCCAATGGTGCGCCTGCTGGATTGAATGGTACCTCCATTTTTACTTTTAAACACAGCTCCTTTCTGTTCTCATTATTGGCCGTTACCCCTTTACGTCTCACCAGCAGGTAGAGGGTACACAGTTCTCTAAAACCCCGTCAGCATTTATTGTTTGTAGACTTTTTGCTGATGGTCAGTCGACTGGTGTAAGTTGAAACTTTTTGTAGATTAGATTTCATGGGTCTAACACTCCCTGAGGTTGAGCTTTTATCCATTTTCCTTTTTTTTAAAAGAGCGTGAGTAAAACGTTAATATTCATACTCTCTTCTGGAAACATTTGCCTGTTTTGAAATTTTTGTCCATTCCCTACTTCAGCACAATTTTTTAGGGCAGGTGTCCTTTACAGCCCTGAGTCCTTGTGAATGTTAAGTGACCCTTAGCTGTGAGTTTAAAGCTGCTCTTGCAGGAAACGGCCACAAGGTGGCATCATTTCTCCTTTACCAAATTTGGTAACTGGGGAAACAGAGCCTTAATGGAAGTGGTGTTCTAGGTTGTAAATTAGAATGGAATGTGCCAGGAAAAAGCCCTTTATGTTTATGTCTCATTACTTGTTGTTCATATTTATAATTTACTTTTTATTTTTTATCCAAGCAAATTTGATTACAATGGTTTGTTTGTTCTAGGTGGGCAAATGTGGTTCTTTCACACATATACGTGTATCTATTCTTCCTCGCATCCTTTTCCCATATAGGTTATGACACAATGTTGAGTAGTCTTCTCCTGGTCTTCCGTACGTCTTTGGTGATTATATATTTCACATGGTTTGTATATCTCTGTTAACCCCAATATGGTAAATTATCCAATCCTCATCCCTTTCTATTTGATGAACCATAAGTTTTTTAATGAATCTGTGATTGCCTTTCTCTGTGGAAATATCTTCACTAGTATCAATTTTTATGTAACTCCTAAAAGTGATATGATAGGATATGTGTCTTTTACTTTCTCACTTACTACAGGTGGTGTGATTACGTCTAGACTCATCTATGGTGCTGCAAATGGCATTGTTTCATTTTTTTCACTAGCGAATATTCCATCTATACATGGAGGAGTTCTTCTTTGTCCACCCATCTGTTGGTGGACTTTTTGGTTACCTCCATATCTTGGCTATTGTAATACTGAGCAATGCAGATTTGCCTGCCAGTGTCTTTCCAATTCTCTCTTCTTAGATTATAGGTCGAGGAGTGGGCCTGCTGGATCATATGGTAGCTCAATGTTTACCTTTTTAAGGCACCTCCATTCTGTTCTCATTTGTGGCCCTTTCCAAGTTACGTGCCCCTTGGAGTTGAGGGTATGCATTTCTCCACAACAGCTTCAGCATTTATTGTTTGTAGTTTTCTTGCTGATGGTTTTTCTGACAAGTGTGAGCTGATACCTCTTTTTGGTTGAATTCGCATGTGCCTCATAATCCGTTGAAACTGAGCTTTAAGGCATATCCTTTTTATTTTTCAAGCTGTGATTACCCCTTAGTTCTTCAAAGTGTTCTCTTAAAGTATGTGTCACATTTTGAAATGTTTTGGCCATTACCTCCCTCAAGACATATTGAGGGCATGTTTCATTTACAGTCCTGCATTAATTCTTCCTATGAAATGACCATTAGCACAGGCCTTAAAGCTGTTTTTGCAGGTAACTGCCAGAGGGTGGCAGCCTTTCTATGTTCCCCACCCTGGTAACTAGGGAAATGCCCTTGCGGCCTGTGGTGTTACTCGGTTATAAATTAGAGTGGAGTGTGCCCGGAGAAACCCACACAAGCTGATGTCTCTTTACTTTTGTTGGATTTTTAAATTTAATTTTTATTTTTTATTGGAATAATTTTCCACTGTGTACTTGGACCACTTCTACTTTGTGCATTCCTCAGTTGATGGACATTTTCATTGCTTCCAAGTGTTGGCTATGGTAAATATTGTTGGAGTGCAGGATTGCCAGCCTGTGACTTTTTTTTTTAATATTTATTTATTTATTTATTTATTTATTTATTTATTTATTTTTGGCTGTGTTGGATCTTCGTTTGTGCGCGAGGGCTTTCTGTAGTTGCGGCGAGCGGGGGCCACTCTTCATCGCGGTGCGTGGGTCTCTCACTATCGCGGCCTCTCTTGTTGCGGAGCACAGGCTCCATGCGCGCAGGCTCAGTGGTTGTGGCTCACGGGCCCAGTTGCTCCGCGGCATGTGGGATCTTCCCAGACCGGGGCTCGAACCCGTGTGCCCTGCATTGGCAGGCAGACTCTCAACCACTGCACCACCAGGGAAGCCCCAAGCCTGTGACTTTTTGATTCTCATTTTCTCAGGTGATAGGCCCAGCAGTGGGTGTGATTGATTGACTGGTAGCACCGTGTTACCCTTATCAAAGCACCTTCTTTGTGTTTTCATTAGTGGCTCTTACCACGTCCCCCTTAGAATCGAGGGTACGCATTTCTCCACAATCGCTTCAGCATTTATTGTTTGCAGCATTTATGCTAATGGCCCTTCTGGCTGGTGTGAGCTGATAGGTTTTTGTACTTTGGGTTTGCATGTCTTTGAAAATTCATAAAACTCATCATTTTTCTCTGCCGTTTTCTTTTCTGCTAAAAAAAGGAAACAGTTGGGAGTACAATATAATTCTTGAAATTGTCTTCTTGGAAGCTTGCCCTCTGTTAAATTTTTTGGTCGATTTTCCAGCCCAGAATTTTTTTAGAGAGCAGGTCTCATTTCCCGAACTGCAAGTGTGGTGCATATTTAGTGACCTTTAGTAATGGGTTAAAAGCTGCTGTTGTGGGAAGTGGCCTCAAGCAGGCAGCATTCCTCCATTCCCAAATCTGGGTACTAGGGCAGCAGAGCCTTTCTGGAAGTCGTGTTCCTAGGTTGTAAATTATATTGGAATGTGCATGGAGAAACCCCCATAAGTTTATGTCTCATTATTTCTTCTTGGTTTTAAAAATTTTTTTAATTGGAGTAAAGCTTAGAATATTGTTTGTCCGAGGTGTACACAATCTGGTTCATTTGTACATTATATATGTCTATTCAAGTACAGATCCCCTTCCCATGTAAAATGTTACAGAGGGTTCCGCACACCTCCCTTCTATATGGTAGGTCTTTTTGAGATATGTATGTAATATGTGTTTGTATACATATAGTAACACTAACCTTAATTTATCCACTCCCCCCACCTTTCCTTTTAGATGAGCATAGTTTGTTTTCTAAATCTGTGACTGTCTTTCTCTTTGGAAATATGTTCATTTGTGTCAGTTATTAGATAACGCCTGTAAGTGATATCATAGAATATAGGTCTTTTGCTTTCGGACTTACCTCATGTTTCGTGATTATCTCCAGACTCATTTGTGGTGCCTCAAAGAACAATGGTTCATTGTTTTCCATGGCTAATATTCCATTGTGTACATGGACCACTTCTTCTTTATCTATTCACCTGTTGTTGGACATTTTGATTCCTTCACTGTCTTGGCTATTGTGAATAAGGCTGCACTGAAGCTTTTGCGGCCTGTGTCTTCTCGATTCTTGTCTTCTCCGGTGAGAGGTCCAATGGTGCGCCTGCTGGATTGAATGGTACCTCCATTTTTACTTTTAAACACAGCTCCTTTCTGTTCTCATTATTGGCCGTTACCCCTTTACGTCTCACCAGCAGGTAGAGGGTACACAGTTCTCTAAAACCCCGTCAGCATTTATTGTTTGTAGACTTTTTGCTGATGGTCAGTCGACTGGTGTAAGTTGAAACTTTTTGTAGATTAGATTTCATGGGTCTAACACTCCCTGAGGTTGAGCTTTTATCCATTTTCCTTTTTTTTAAAAGAGCGTGAGTAAAACGTTAATATTCATACTCTCTTCTGGAAACATTTGCCTGTTTTGAAATTTTTGTCCATTCCCTACTTCAGCACAATTTTTTAGGGCAGGTGTCCTTTACAGCCCTGAGTCCTTGTGAATGTTAAGTGACCCTTAGCTGTGAGTTTAAAGCTGCTCTTGCAGGAAACGGCCACAAGGTGGCATCATTTCTCCTTTACCAAATTTGGTAACTGGGGAAACAGAGCCTTAATGGAAGTGGTGTTCTAGGTTGTAAATTAGAATGGAATGTGCCAGGAAAAAGCCCTTTATGTTTATGTCTCATTACTTGTTGTTCATATTTATAATTTACTTTTTATTTTTTATCCAAGCAAATTTGATTACAATGGTTTGTTTGTTCTAGGTGGGCAAATGTGGTTCTTTCACACATATACGTGTATCTATTCTTCCTCGCATCCTTTTCCCATATAGGTTATGACACAATGTTGAGTAGTCTTCTCCTGGTCTTCCGTACGTCTTTGGTGATTATATATTTCACATGGTTTGTATATCTCTGTTAACCCCAATATGGTAAATTATCCAATCCTCATCCCTTTCTATTTGATGAACCATAAGTTTTTTAATGAATCTGTGATTGCCTTTCTCTGTGGAAATATCTTCACTAGTATCAATTTTTATGTAACTCCTAAAAGTGATATGATAGGATATGTGTCTTTTACTTTCTCACTTACTACAGGTGGTGTGATTACGTCTAGACTCATCTATGGTGCTGCAAATGGCATTGTTTCATTTTTTTCACTAGCGAATATTCCATCTATACATGGAGGAGTTCTTCTTTGTCCACCCATCTGTTGGTGGACTTTTT
>NW_028124017.1:0-9631 GCF_965194825.1 Balaenoptera physalus | reverse complement strand
GTGGCAGAAAATCATTTATTAGTAGGCACTGGGGGCAGAAGATGCCTGATTTTATATCTGTGTCATATTTGTGCAGTTGTTTCAACAAGTAACTTAAAGACAAAATGGAAAGACAAGGAGGTTTGTGCCTGAGATCATGTTGATGTGAAACCAGGGATGGCCACCTTGTGCCAGGTGAGTTAAGTTTACCTGGCAGGTAGACCGCAGAGCTCCTGGGAAGCAAGGGTTGGAATTTTTCTGCTGGGTGCCCCTTAGGTTCTGTGACTTGACTGACTGTGAGTCATGTTTCGGGAAAGACCTGATCACAGGAAAAGGCTGGGAATAGAGTGAATTGGGGAGCAGCTAACAACATTCATCACAGCTCACGGCCTGAATGAATTTTAAAGAAACAGGAAAACAAATGCTTCTTATGGAATCAGAGAATGTGAGGGCTGGACAATCCCAGAAAATGAGGAACACCCATCCCATTTTCCAGATGACAAAACAGAGGTCCAGCAAGGTGAAATCCCTCACCCAAGTTGCACCCGTCTCTCCTCCCCACTACGTGGTTCATGAAAGCAGGACTCTTCCTGTCTTGACCACTGCTGAACCCCAAAAAGGGCCAGGCATCTAGCAGCTGCTCCAAAAATTTGGGTTGACTGTAGGAACAATGCTATTTCTTTCTTTCTCACTCTTATTCAGGATTGTGCCAAGAACTCCCCAGGTTGCAATGTAATTCGATAAATGTAAATATTAATTGAGTTTTGTTGTGATGAGGACTTAGGCTTTGAAGGTAACAGACTTGGTTCAGATCTTGGTTCTGCCACTCCATAGCTGTTTGGCTTTGGGAAAATTACTAAACCTCTCTGAGATTATTTCCTCCTTTGTAAAGTGGGGATAAATCTCTCTGAGCCAGCAGAGCAGCTGCATGAGAGATGTGCACTAAATATTGGTCTTTCTCACTCTCCTACGCCATCTCTCTGTTCTTCCCAGAGAAGCTGTACAGAAGGATATAGTACTTTTGTTTAAAATAGTTAACGAATTAATTAATTAATTTGTTTTTGGCTGCGTTGGGTCTTCGTTGCTATGCGCAGGCTTTGCCTAGTTGCGGCAAGCGGGGACTACTCTTTGTTGCGGTGCGCGGGCTTCTCATTGCGGTGGCTTCTCTTGCTAGCCTTAACCCCAATGCTAGCCTTAACCCTGGCTCTCACAACATGAATTCCTCTTCCCATATCTTATCCACTAATTAATATAAATGTAGGCATGTTATTTCTATTAGCCATATCACACCTAGCCATTTGCTCCATCCTCAGATCTGGATGAACTTCACATTCAAAATACTCACTCACTGGAGCTCTAGGAGCAATAGCACAGACAATCATCTCATATGAAGTAATGTAGCAGTTATTCTATTCTCAGTCTTACTGATAAATGGATCATTTACACTTTCAACAGTAATTATTACACAAGAACACCTATGACTAATTTTCTCCTGACCCCTACCCAGAATTTGATTATCTCCGCAGTAGCCGAAATCCAACGAAGCCCCACTTGATTAAACGGAAGTAGCATCAAAACCTGTATATGTCTTCAATGTAGAAAATGTAGCAGGCCCATTCACCCCGTCCCTCCTAGAGAATATGTCAATTTCCCTATAATAAACATTGCCACAGCAATCTATTTTTAGGAGCATTCGACAATCCCTAGGTGCCAGAATTATATACAGCCCAAGTCATCATTAAACACATCTAACATTCTCCTTCCTATGAATTTGAGCCTCCTACCTACAATTTTGATATGATCAACGCATACATCTCTTATAAAAATTTTTTTTACGACTAACATTAACCCTATGTATATGAGAGTTTTCACTAATTGTCGTCATACCAGGCAACCCTCCACAAATTTAAGAAATATGTCTGACAAAAGAGTTACTTTGATAGAGTAAATCACAGAGGTTTCAATGCTCTTATTCCTGGAATTGAATTCTTCCTAATAATTTTACATTCTCCATGCTACCTACCACATTACACCACATGCTATATAGTAAAGTTCTCTAAGTAAGCTTCAGGCCCATACCCCCAAAATATTTTTGTATATCCTTCCTGTGCTAATAAACTCTCATTGTTTTTACCATCATTCTACTGACCATTTTCTCAGGAAATATAATTGTATAACAAGCTCACACTGGTTAATGGTATCCCCATTCTAATAAAAAACATGAACCCATAAGCTACAGAAGCATCCAACAAATATTTCCTAAAACAGTCCACCACATCAATACTGCTTATAATGGCTATTATCATTAATCTAATATACTCTGGTCAAAGAGCACAATGAATAACAAGAATCTTTAATCCAGCAGCATCCACCCTCATGACAATCGCCCTTGTCACAAAAGTAGGACTTTCCCCATTTCACTTCTGAGTGCCTGAAGTCACACGAGGCATCCCATGAACAGCAGACCTGATGCTATCAACATGACAAAATTGCACCCCTATCAGTTTTATACCACAGGTCACCTTCCATCAACCTAAATATACTATTAATCATAGTGATATTATAAATCATAGCTGGAGGCTGAGGCAGACTTCGCCATACTCACCTGGAAAATATTACACCCTCCTCATCAATTGCCCATATAGGATGAATAACAGCTATTATAATGTATATTCAGATTATAACAATCCTAAACATACTAATTTATATCATAACAACACTATCTTCTTCTTATTTATGCCCAGATCATGTACTACAAGAGTATCATTATCACACACATGAGATAAAACACCTCCCATCACAATCATTTTCCTCACCATTATAGTATCATTAGGACATCGCCCATCACTATCAGGCTTTCTACCCAAATGAATAATTATCCAAGAGATAACAAAAACGACAACATCATTCTACCAACACTAATAACCATCATAGCAGTCCTCAGCATATATTTCTACTTGCAGCTAACATACTCCACATCACTAACTATATTCCCTTCATTAAACAACACAAACACAAAACAATTTGAACATACAAAGAAATAACCTTCCTATCATTACCAATCATAATACCCACACGGTTACTACACACAACACCCATTCTATCGGTGCTGGACTAGGAATTTAGGTTAGTTCAGACCAAGAGCTTTCAAAACCCTAAACAAGTGAAATTTACTTAATTCCTAAAAATAAGGATTGCAAGACTTTATTCTACATCAATTGAATGTAAAGCAAACACTGTATTGAAGCCAAATCTTTACGAGATTGATGAGTTTTAACCCCAGGAAACTTTAGTTAACAGGCAAATCCTCTAGTCAACTGACTTCAGTCTACTTCTCCTTCATTTGAGAAAGAAAAAAAGAAAAAAAAAAAAAAAAGGCAGGATAATCACTGGCAGAATTGAAGCTGCTTCTCTGAAGTTACAATTCAATTTGTTGATTCACCACAGGGTTTGCCAGAAAGAGGGCTCAATCTCTGTCTTTAGATTTACAGTCTAATGCTAACTCAGTCATTTTACCTCTGTTCATACACTGCTGATTATTTTCAACAAATCACAAAGATATCGGCATTTTATATTTACTATTTGGTGCTTGAGCTGGAGTAGCAGGCAGCACCTTAATTATATTAATCCAGGCTGAGCTATGCTGACCTGGACCGCTACTTGGAGATGCCCAAATCTGTAAGGTTGTCATAACAGTCCCTGCACTTGTAATAATTTTCTTTATAGCTGTACCCGTTATGATTGCAGGCTTTGAAAACTGACTTGGGCCACTAAGAACTCGGACACCTGAAGTAGCATTTCCCCCAATAAATCATATAAACTTTTGACTACTTCCCCCATCATTCTTACTCCTACTCATATCACCAATAGTAGAAGCTGGTTCTGGTACCAGTGGGACGGTGTATTCAGCTCTAGCCTGCAATCTGCCCCATGCAGGAGCCTCTGTCGACCTAACTGTTTTCTCCTTACATTTAGCAGGTGTCTCCTCAATTCTTGGTATTATTACTTTTATTACTATAGTCTTTAATACAAAACCAGCAGTCATATCCCAATACCAAACACCATTATTTGTTTAATCTTTCCCAACTATAGCCATATTACTATAATTACCAATCTCAGTCCAAGCAGCCAGAATTGCCATGCTGTTAAGAGATAGAAATCTAAACACTACTTTCTTTGACCCTGCAGGAGGAGACCGAATCCTATACCAACACCTCTTTTGATACTTTGCTCACCCTGAAGTCTGTATTCATGGCCTTACAGGGTTTGTTATAAACTCACATAGCATTACATACTATTTAGGACAAAAATTGCCTTTCAGGCTATCTGGGAATAGTATGAGTCATGTCCACTGGTTTTTTAGGAGTTCTCTTGTGGGCCCATCATATGTTTACCATAGGGATAGCTGTGGACTCAGGAGCATACTTTGCATCAGCTACCGTAATTACTTCTATCCCTACAGGAGTAAAAGTATCTAGCTGATTAGCAACTCTTTATTTAATTTTTCTTTTTCTTTTCTTTTTTTTTTTTTTTTTTGGCTGAGTTGGGTCTTGGTTGCTGCGCATGGGCTTTCTCTGGTTGCGGTGAGCGGCAGGTACTCTTCGTTGCGGTGTGCGGCCCTTTCATTGCAGTGGCTTCTCTTGTTGCAGAGCACGGCCTCTAGGCGCGTGGGCTTCAGTAGTTGTGGCTTGCGGGCTCTAGAGGGCAGGCTCAGTAGTTGTGGCACACGGGCTTTTTGCTCCGCGGCATGTGGGATCTTCCCAGACAAGGGCTCGAACCCGTGTTCCCTGCATTGGCAGACGAATTCTTAACCACTGCGTCACCAGGGAAGTCCCTGGTTAGCAACTGTTCACGGAGGTAATACTATATGACCTCCCACTATATTATGAGTTTTAGGCTTTAGTTTTTCTTTTTACAGTAGGTGGTTTGACAGGAATCATCTTAGTCAACTCATCCCCAGACATTGTCCTCCAGGATACATACTATGTAGTAGCACACTTCCATGACCTAATGTCCATGGGAGCAGTCTTCACTATTATAGGAGGCTTTCTACACTGATTCCCACTATTCTCAGGTTATACAGTTAACTCAGCATGAGCAAAAATTCACTTCACAAGTATATTTGTAGTCGTAAATATGACTTCCTGCAGCACTTTCGTGGCCTCTCAGGGATGTCACTACGTTAGTCTGAGTACCCTGAGGCACACACAACATGAAATATTTTGTCTTTAGGCTCATTCATCTCAGTAGCAGCAGTAATGCTAATAATCTTCATACTTTGAAAAGCATTTGTGTCTAAACAAGAAGTCTTAGCAGTGGAAATTGCTACTCCTAACCTAGAATGGTTACACGGATGTCCTCCACCATATCCTACGTTTCAAGATCCTACCTATGTAAATGTAAAATAAGGAAGGACTCAAGTCCTTTTCAACCAGTTTCAAGCCAACACCATAACAATTATGTCTTCCTCAATAAATGAGATAAAAGTAAAAAGTGATGTAGCTTTGTCAAAGTTAAATGATAGGCTAAAATCCTGTATATGACTAAGGCATATCAATTTCATCTAGGCTCTCAAGATACAACATCACCGATTATGGAAGAACTTTTACATTTTCTTCATCACACATTAATAGTGATTTTTAAAATAAGTTCTCTAGTCCTCTATATCATTTCACTAATATTGACATCTAAACTCATATGCATACAATAGATGCACAGGTAGAGAAAATGTGAACAATTTACTAGCTATTATTGTAATCTTAATTGCCCTATCATCATTGTGAATCCTTTACATGATACATGAAATCAATAACTCTTCCCAAACCATAAAAAACTATGGGTCCGTAACGATACTGAAGCTACAAATACACAGATTACGAAGATTTAAATGTTGACTCCTCTGTAATCCCCACATCAGAGCTAAAACCAGGAGAATAATGACTAATAGAAGTCAACAACCGAGTAGTTAGGGATAGTCATTGAATATTAGTTTCATCTGAAATTGTTGTACACTCCGGAGTTGTTCCTTCTCAGGCCTAAAAGAAGCTGCTATCCCAGGACGCCTAACTTAAAGAATCCTAATATCAACAGGACCCGGCCTATGTTGTGAACAAGAGAGCACGTTTTCCTGAGTTCAAAGACAGGACAGAGGGATATGTCTGAGATATGGGGTGAATCTGCAGCCCATGGGGATGCACTCTCCAAGCTCCAGTATAGGAATGGGGCCTCTAGGGTCCCAGGCCACCCACCATGCCCTCTGGAGCAGGATCTGGGCAACATTCCCTGTCAGTGATGAGGCAGCCCTAGCACCTGTCACGGCCCGATGTCGTGTCCTATGTGGGCCCCATGCTCTTGGGACCACACCCCACACTCTGCAGGTCCATGCTACAGGGTCCTTCATGCCTCAGGAGTAGAGACCACACAGCAAGCAGTTCCCTCCCCAACCAGCAGGAGGAGGGGAGGAGAGCAGGGGCACCAGGGGACTCTCACTCAGACAACAACACCCCAGCGGTGCCAGCGGGGACAGTGATGATGCAGATGAGGCACAGACCAAGAGATGGGACCAGAGGACCCAAAAGGCAGCTGGTCAGGTCCTGGCTCACCTGCACCCCGGACACCTTTGTCCCGCATACACCCCCTTCCTCATACACCCTCTCCTTAAATGCAGATTCTTCAGATGCGAACAGGCAGAGCTTCAGACTGAAAGTCAGCTCTTCCAAAATGACCCGTCAGCAAACACTGCAGGATTCCACTCCAGTGGGTGCCCTGCAGTCGACAACTCAGGGACTGAAGTGGATATCGGTGCCAGGGGCAGTGGGAGGGAATGGGGAATGAGACTTTCATGGTTGTGGAATTTTGGTTTTGCAGGACGAAAAGTTCTACTGATGGTGGTGATGGCTCCACGAGAAAGTGAATCTATCTGATGCCTCAGAAACGTGCACTTAAAATGGTGATGATGGTAAAGGGTATGTGACGTGTGTTTTATTTCACTTAAAATAAATTCTTAAAATAATGTCTTGTTAATTGAGATTCCATTTCGACTCCCCTTCATCACAAATGTCGGAGGCCCAGACACAGTCCCCTACCTTAGGGGCCATCACGGTACCCTCACAGAGCACGTGGGAGACCATTCATAGGGGGGGCTAGTCTGTGCTCACCTGACCTCTGTCCAGGGGGACCCAGGCAGTGGTGACCCCCATAGATTAGACATATGATATGCTATAGTATTAATACGACACCACCAAGTGTTGTCACTCACCGGAACACAGAGCAGCAACCCACTCAAACATGCCTGACCTCATATGATTGTGACAAGATGAAGAGAAGAAAAGGAACCACAGGTTAATCAGGACAACACCCTTAATGCAGAGGTTGGAAATCTCAAAGGGGACAGGACACACTGCAGGCAAAGAGCGCATATGCGGTCTCCCCATCCATGTGATCCTGACCCATGCAGGTATGGTGAGACCCACACAGTCCCCGCACCCTATACCTGGGGCCACACATCCACACTCACCAGGGTGACCCACCTCCCCAGACCCCTCCACCTGGGTCACATGTCCACAGTCCCAGGGTGACCTCACCTCCCCAGACCCTGCACCTGGGGTCACACGTCCCCTTGGTCAGGACACCATGGCTCTGCAAGGGGCTCCCCCAATGTGGAAACAAGCTGGGTCCCTGGGACCTCCTGGGATGGGAAAAAGTGTCAGGTGGGTCTCCTTTCCCCACACTTGTCCCAGAGGAGTCCTCCTCTCCTCACTTTGGTTCTGTGTGATTTTAACTGTTTGTACAGCTTTCATACTAAAGTTGAACACACGACCCTGGTGCTGGCATGCTCAGTCCTTTCTCGTCTCACTTACATGTTGAGAAAACTCACAGGACAGCAGGGCTGAAAGCCGAGGGGCAGCTCTGGACTCTGCTGAGTAGGGACGGTAGACTGGAGGGAGAGCTCAGCAGCAGCCTCAGCTGTCACCCATCGGCCTTTTGCCCGATCTGCGTGCCCTGCAATCAATTCAGAAGCTAAACCTGCTTCCCTATGCACCATGCACGTGCTGGTAAATTGGAATTATTGCCAGGTAGTCCTCCTGAGGATTCTCCATGAACCCCAGGGAAGGTGAACCTTGCAGGGATTAAGACTAAGGCCCCGACCATAGCACTGACCCTTGGGAGGACCAGGTCACCACACTCAGAAGAGAGGCTGTTACGTAGACAAGCCCACCTCAGCTCCAGACCCCAGACATCTAAGCACTGACATTCAGATGCAGGCACGGAACTTCCCAGTACTGAGGCCAGGCCGGGTCTCTACCCAGGTCCCCATAGTCCTAGCGTACACAGAACTTGGTCAGGTCTAAATCTTCTTATTATAGACAACACATGGTCAGCTCTAAACATAATCAGTAGACAGGACATGGAGAGGTCTAAATCTACCATGTAGACACAACTTGATCATGTTTAAACTAGCTTAGGGCTGATCTCATAGGGGGTACAGATCACACACATGGGTCTCTCATCTTTGGACACCCACGTCAGGAAACTGAACAAAATCTTTGTCATTAAACATTTCAACAGGTAAAACAGAAATGTTCCCAATTTCTCTGACCACCTGATGGTCAGGATCCACGGGCGAGCCACGAACTTCTTAGAGTGCAGCCCAGTCTGCTGCCAGGACAGACAAGAAGTGGCCTGATTCCAGCCTCCCAGGCTTCCAGAAGGAGGCGGCCACACTGCAAGCCAGGTCAGGAGAGTCCTGCATGGTCCGGGCCGGGAGATCCGGTCTGTCCATTCGGCTGGCCGATTCCGGGCGGGGCGCTCAGGGCCGCTGAGAGCCCTGCACTCAGGTCCTGCTTCCCTGCAGCGTGTGCGTGTGCGTGTGCGTGTGCGTGTGTGTGTGTGTGTAGAGGGGGCGGTGGCTGACGGCTCCCATGGTTCCCAACCCGGGCACCGCGCTGTCTTCGAGGGGAGGCACGGGGAGAGGTAGGGGCACAGAAGCCGTTGGAGAGGATAACCCACCGCGGAACTCCTTGCACACCGGCTCGCCCCACCCGGAGACCCGCCTGCCCATCGTGGGCCGCATGTCGCCCCCCAGTCCCCCACCCCCGAGGGCAGGGTGCCTGCTCTTTCAACAGCACAGGGTCTCACATGAAGGAGACCCAGTGTGGACTGTCAGCCCCCAACTCCTGATGCTGTGTTTAGGGGGAGAATGAACCCCCTTGACTGGGCGATGGGACCCTGTGAGGAAAGAGGTGGCGGCCCGATCCAAGTCGGGGCCTGGCTGAGATATGAGGAAACAGGAGCCAAGGGCAGGGCCTGGAGGCCAGGCCAACAGGAGGGGCACCCCCAGCCTTGGCCGGGCTCTCCCACGGTGACATTGTTGCTTTAGGGGACCTGGGACAGGTGACTGAATGTAATGGGAGTCTAAACTGGACCCTGAATGCAGCTTAAAGAAGGTGTGAAGGATGTTACTGAGACAGTGACAGTCATTGGAAGACAAACTCTGTGTCAGGATATCCTGCTCCATCCATTTAAATCCCTGAGATCTGTGACCTTTACGTGGCTACTCAGGATTGTTAGAGCAGCTGCGTGCGGATATATCTGGGGCACAATTCAGTCTGCAGCCAACTTGCAAGTGGTTCCAGCAAACACACAGGTGTGC
>NW_028124018.1:0-11000 GCF_965194825.1 Balaenoptera physalus | reverse complement strand
CAGGACCAGTTTCATCACAATACTCCATCCCCCTTGTCATCACAGTGCACAATGAAACCTTTCATTACAATGCTCCATGACACTTGTCATCACAATGCTCCATGGCCTTTATCGTTACAATGCTCCCAGGCACTTTTCATCACGATGTTCCAGTAAACTTTCATCACATTGCTCCATGACCATTGTCATCACAATAGTCCATACCCTTGTCAACACAATGCTGCATAATCCCTGTCATCACAATTCTCCATGACTGCTGTCATCACATAATCCAGGACAATTTTCATAACAATGCTTCGTGCCCCCAGTCATCACAGTGCTCCATGATACATTTCATCACAATTCCTAGATGATCAATGTCATCACAATGCCCCATGACACCTGTCATCACAATTCACTATGACCCTTGTCATCACAATACTCGATGAACTGTGTCATCACAGTGTTCCAGGACACATGTCATCACAATGATCCATGACTACTTTCATCACAATGCTCCAATACACCTGTCATCACAATGCTCCATGGCCCCTGATATCATATTGCTCCATGATCTCTTTGATCACAATGCTCCATGACCAGTGTCATCACCATGCCTCATGACGCCTGTCATCTCAATGCTCCATGGCCCCTTTCATCACAATGCTCCATGAACCCAGTCATCACAGTGTTCCCTGCCCTTTTCATCGCAATGCTCCATGGGCCCTGTCATCACAATGCTCCATGCCCTTGTCATCAAAATGCTCCAGAACTCTTGTCATCATAATGCTCCATGCCAATGTCATCAAAATGCCCCATGACACTTGTCATCACAATGCTCCATGGCCTTTGTCATCACAATGTTCCATGGCCCCTGTCATCACAATTCTCCATGCCCTTGTCATCAAAATGCTCCAGAACTCTTGTCATCATAATGCTCCATGCCAATGTCATCAAAATGCCCCATGACGCTTGTCATCACAATGCTCCATGGCCTTTGTCATCACAATGTTCCATGGCCCCTGTCATCACAGTGCTCCATGATAACTTTCATCACAATTCTAGATGACCACTGTCATCACAATGCCCCATGACAGATGTCATCACAATTCGCCATGGTCCTTGTCATCACAATGCTCCATGAACTGTGTCATGACAAGGTTCCAGGACACTTGTCATCACAATGATCCATGATCACTTTCATCACAATGCTCCATGAACCCTGTCGTCTCAATGCTCCATAGTCTTTGTATTCACAATGCTCCATGGCTCCTGTAATCACAGTGCTCCATGATCCCTTTCATCACAATGCTCCAAGACCGCTGTCATCACAATGCCCCATGACGCCTGCCTTCACAAATCTCCAAGGCCTCTCTTACCAAAATGCTCCATGATCCCTGTCAGCACAATATTCGATGGCACTTTTCATCACAATGCTCCATGACCCCTGTCATCACAAAGTTCTCTGCCCATATCATCACAATGCTCCTTGTCACCTTTAATCACAATGCTCCATGCCCTTTCATCACAATGCTCCAGAATTCATGTCATCGCAATGTTCCTTGACCGTGTCATCACAATGCTCCATGAACCTTGTCATCACAAAGCTCCATGACCCCTGTCATCACCAGGATCCATGACCCTTGTCATCACAAAGCTCCATGACCCCTGTCATCACAATGATCCATGACGCTTGTCATCACAAATCTCCATGACCACTGTCATCACAATGCTCCAGAATTCTTGTCATCGCAATGTTCCTTGACCGTGTCATCACAATGCTCCATGGCCTTTATCGTTACAATGCTCCCAGGCACTTTTCATCACGATGTTCCAGTAAACTTTCATCACATTGCTCCATGACCATTGTCATCACAATAGTCCATACCCTTGTCAACACAATGCTGCATAATCCCTGTCATCACAATTCTCCATGACTGCTGTCATCACATAATCCAGGACAATTTTCATAACAATGCTTCATGCCCCCAGTCATCACAGTGCTCCATGATACATTTCATCACAATTCCTAGATGATCAATGTCATCACAATGCCCCATGACACCTGTCATCACAATTCGCTATGACCCTTGTCATCACAATACTCGATGAACTGTGTCATCACAGTGTTCCAGGACACATGTCATCACAATGATCCATGACTACTTTCATCACAATGCTCCAATACACCTGTCATCACAATGCTCCATGGCCCCTGATATCATATTGCTCCATGATCTCTTTGATCACAATGCTCCATGACCAGTGTCATCACCATGCCTCATGACGCCTGTCATCTCAATGCTCCATGGCCCCTTTCATCACAATGCTCCATGAACCCAGTCATCACAGTGTTCCCTGCCCTTTTCATCGCAATGCTCCATGGGCCCTGTCATCACAATGCTCCATGCCCTTGTCATCAAAATGCTCCAGAACTCTTGTCATCATAATGCTCCATGCCAATGTCATCAAAATGCCCCATGACACTTGTCATCACAATGCTCCATGGCCTTTGTCATCACAATGTTCCATGGCCCCTGTCATCACAATTCTCCATGCCCTTGTCATCAAAATGCTCCAGAACTCTTGTCATCATAATGCTCCATGCCAATGTCATCAAAATGCCCCATGACGCTTGTCATCACAATGCTCCATGGCCTTTGTCATCACAATGTTCCATGGCCCCTGTCATCACAGTGCTCCATGATAACTTTCATCACAATTCTAGATGACCACTGTCATCACAATGCCCCATGACAGATGTCATCACAATTCGCCATGGTCCTTGTCATCACAATGCTCCATGAACTGTGTCATGACAAGGTTCCAGGACACTTGTCATCACAATGATCCATGATCACTTTCATCACAATGCTCCATGAACCCTGTCGTCTCAATGCTCCATAGTCTTTGTATTCACAATGCTCCATGGCTCCTCTAATCACAGTGCTCCATGATCCCTTTCATCACAATGCTCCAAGACCGCTGTCATCACAATGCCCCATGACGCCTGCCTTCACAAATCTCCAAGGCCTCTCTTACCAAAATGCTCCATGATCCCTGTCAGCACAATATTCGATGGCACTTTTCATCACAATGCTCCATGACCCCTGTCATCACAAAGTTCTCTGCCCATATCATCACAATGCTCCTTGTCACCTTTAATCACAATGCTCCATGCCCTTTCATCACAATGCTCCAGAATTCATGTCATCGCAATGTTCCTTGACCGTGTCATCACAATGCTCCATGAACCTTGTCATCACAAAGCTCCATGACCCCTGTCATCACCAGGATCCATGACCCTTGTCATCACAAAGCTCCATGACCCCTGTCATCACAATGATCCATGACGCTTGTCATCACAAATCTCCATGACCACTGTCATCACAATGCTCCAGAATTCTTGTCATCGCAATGTTCCTTGACCGTGTCATCACAATGCTCCATGAACCTTGTCATCACAAAGCTCCATGACCCCTGTCATCACCATGATCCATGACCCTTGTCATCACAAAGCTCCATGACCCCTGTCATCACAATGATCCATGACACTTGTCATCACAAAGCTCCATGACCACTGTCATCACAATGCTCCATGACCGTTGTCATCACAAAGCTCCATGACCTCTGTCATCACATTGATCCATGACTCCTTTCCTCACAGTGCTCCAGTACCCTTTTCATCACAATGCTCCATGCCATTGTCAGCACAATGCTCCTTGGACCCTGTCATCAAAATGCTCCATCCCCTTTTCATCACAATGCTCCAGATATCCTATCATTACAATGCTCCATGCCCGTGTCAAGACAATGCTCCATGACCCATGTCATCAAATTGCTTTATGAACCTTGTTATCAGAATAATCCATGACCCCTGTCATCAAAATGATCCATGACAGTTGTCATCACAATGCTGCATGATACCTTTCATCCCAACTCTCTGTCACCGCTGTCATCACAATGCTCCAGGACAATTTTCATCACAATGCTCCATGCCCCCTGTCATCACAGTGCCCCTTAACACCTGTAATCACAATGCTCCATGACCCTGTCATCACAATGCTACATGACCCCTGTCATCACATTGTTCCATGGCCTATGTATTCACAATGCTCCATGGACCCTGTAATCACACTGCTCCATGTTCCCTTTCAACACAATGGTCCATGAACCCTGTCATCACAACGTTCCAGGAAAGTTGTCATCAAAAGTCTCCATGACCCTGGTCACCACAAGGTTCCCTGCTCTTGTCATCACAATGCTCCATGACCCTTGTAATCACAGTGGTACATGGCCTTGTCACCACAATGTTCCATGGCCTCTGTCATCACCATGCTCCATGGTCTTTCTCATCACAATGCTCTATGACCCCTGTCATCACTATGCTTGATGACCATTGTCATCACAATGCTCCAAGGCCCCTGTCATCACAATGCCTCATGGTCTTGTAATCACAATGCTCAATGACCCCTGTCATCACAATGCTCCATGCCTTTGTCATCACAATGCTCCATGGCCCCTGTAATCACAATGCTCCAGAACACTTGTCAGCATAATACTCCATTCCCGTGTCATCCCATTGCTCAATGACATTTGTCATCAAAATGTTCCTTGGCCTTTGGCATCACAGTGATCCATGATAACTTTAATCAAAATTCTACATGACCATTGTCATCACAATGCAAGGTGACCAATGTCATCACAATGCCCCAAGACACGTGTCATCACAATTCGCCTTGGCCCTTGTTATCTCAATGCTGTATGAACCGTGTCATCACTAGGTTTCAGGACACTTGTCATCAAAGAGATCCATGACAACATTCATCACAATGCCCCATGAACTCTGTTGTCTCAATGCTCCATGGCCTTTGTAGTCCCAATGTTCCATTGTCCCGATAATCACATTGCTCCATGAACACTTTCATCACAATGCTCCTTGACCACTGTCACCGTAATGACCCATGACGTTTCTCATCACTGTGCTCCAAGGCCACTCTCATCAAAATGCTCCATGATCTGTGTCAGCCCAATATTGCATGACAGTTGTCATCACAAGGCTCTATGATCCCTGTAATCACAATGATCCCTGCCAATAACATCACAATGTTCCATGTCTCCTGTAATCACAATGCTCCATGACCTTGTCATCACAATGCTCCAGGTCTGTTTTCATCACCATGCTTCATGCCCGTGTCATCACAATGCTCCATGAATCTTGTCTTCACAATGCTCCATGGCCCATGTCATCACAATGCTCCGTGACTCCTGTCAACACAATGCCTGATGACTCCTGTCATCAAAATGCTAAATGGCACTTGTCATCACAATGCCCTATGACGCCTGTCATCACTATTCTCCATGTCACTTGTTATCACAATGCTCCATGGCCCCTGTAATCACAGTACTCCATGACCCCTTTCATCACAATGCCCAATGCCACCTCTTATCACAATTCTCCATGGCATTTGTCATCACGATGCTCCATGACACCTGTCATCACAATGCTCCATGACACTTGTCATCAAAATGCTCGATGGCCCTTGTCATCACAATGTTCCTTGGTGCTTTTCATCGCAATGTTCCATGACAACTCTCATCAAAATACTCCAAGATTTGTTTCATCCCAATGCTCCATGGCCCTTGTCATTACAAATCCACATGATCCCTTTCATCACAATTGTCCATGGCAACTTACATAAAAATGCTCCATGCCCCTGTCATCACAATGCCCAAAGATATCTGTTTTTACAATGATCCATGACCCTTGTCATCACAAGGCTCCATGTCCCTTGTATTCACATTGCTCCATGGCCCTTGTCATCACAATGCTCCATAGAGCTTTTCATCGCAATGCTCCATGACCGCTTTCAGCACAATGCCCCATGACCCCTGTCATCATGATGCTCAACTGCCCTTGTCATCACAAGTCTCCATGAAACATTTCCTCAAAATGCTCCAGTACGCCTTTCATCCAAATTCCCCGTGGCCACTGTCATCACAATTCTCCATGACCACTGTCATCATAATGGTCCATGACCCGTTTCATCTCAATGCTCCATGACACCCGTCACCACAGTGCTCCATGGCCTTTGTCATCACAATGTTCCATGTCCCCTATAATCAAAATGCTCCATGCCTTTTTCCTCACAATGCTCCAGAATTCTTGTCATCACAATGTTCCATGACCGTGGCATCACAATGCTCCATGGCCCTTGTCATCACAATGCTCCAGAATTCTTGTCATCACAATGTTCCATGACCGTGTCATCACAATGCTACATGACCCTGGTCATCACAGTTCTCCCTGACCTTTGTCATCACAATGCTCTATGTCGCTTTTCATCACAATTCTCAATGACCACTTTAATCACTATGCTTGCTGACCATTTTCATCACATTTCTCTATTGTCATTACAATTCCCCATCGTCCCTTTCTTCACAATGCTCCATGATGCCTGTCATCACAATGCTCCACGGCTTCTGTTATCACAATGCTCCAGGACCAGTTTCATCACAATACTCTATCCCCCTTGTCATCACAGTGCACAATGAAACCTTTCATTACAATGCTCCATGACACTTGTCATCACAATGCTCCATGGCCTTTATCGTCACAATGCTCCCAGGCACTTTTCATCACGATGTTCCATGAAAACTTTCATCACATTGCTCCATGACCATTGTCATCACAATAGTCCATACCCTTGTCAACACAATGCTGCATAATCCCTGTCATCAGAATTCTCCATGACTGCTGTCATCACATAATCCAGGACAATTTTCATAACAATGCTTCATGCCCCCAGTCATCACAGTGCTCCATGATACATTTCATCACAATTCCTAGATGATCAATGTCATCACAATGCCCCATGACACCTGTCATCACAATTCGCTATGACCCTTGTCATCACAATACTCGATGAACTGTGTCATCACAGTGTTCCAGGACACATGTCATCACAATGATCCATGACTACTTTCATCACAATGCTCCAATACACCTGTCATCACAATGCTCCATGGCCCCTGTTATCATATTGCTCCATGATCTCTTTGATCACAATGCTCCATGACCAGTGTCATCACCATGCCTCATGACGCCTGTCATCTCAATGCTCCATGGCCCCTTTCATCACAATGCTCCATGAACCCAGTCATCACAGTGTTCCCTGCCCTTTTCATCGCAATGCTCCATGGGCCCTGTCATCAAAATGCTCCAGAACTCTTGTCATCATAATGCTCCATGCCAATGTCATCAAAATGCCCAATGACACTTGTCATCACAATGCTCCATGGCCTTTGTCATCACAATGTTCCATGGCCCCTGTCATCACAATTCTCCATGCCCTTGTCATCAAAATGCTCCAGAACTCTTGTAATCATAATGCTCCATGCCAATGTCATCAAAATGCCCCATGACGCTTGTCATCACAATGCTCCATGGCCTTTGTCATCACAATGTTCCATGGCCCCTGTCATCACAGTGCTCCATGATAACTTTCATCACAATTCTAGATGACCACTGTCATCACAATGCCCCATGACAGATGTCATCACAATTCGCCATGGTCCTTGTCATCACAATGCTCCATGAACTGTGTCATCACAAGGTTCCAGGACACTTGTCATCACAATGATCCATGATCACTTTCATCACAATGCTCCATGAACCCTGTCGTCTCAATGCTCCATAGTCTTTGTATTCACAATGCTCCATGGCTCCTGTAATCACAGTGCTCCATGATCCCTTTCATCACAATGCTCCAAGACCGCTGTCATCACAATGCCCCATGACGCCTGCCTTCACAAATCTCCAAGGCCTCTCTTACCAAAATGCTCCATGATCCCTGTCAGCACAATATTCGATGGCACTTTTCATCACAATGCTCCATGACCCCTGTCATCACAAAGTTCTCTGCCCATATCATCACAATGCTCCTTGTCACCTTTAATCACAATGCTCCATGCCCTTTCATCACAATGCTCCAGAATTCTTGTCATCGCAATGTTCCTTGACCGTGTCATCACAATGCTCCATGAACCTTGTCATCACAAAGCTCCATGACCCCTGTCATCACCAGGATCCATGACCCTTGTCATCACAAAGCTCCATGACCACTGTCATCACAATGCTCCAGAATTCTTGTCATCGCAATGTTCCTTGACCGTGTCATCACAATGCTCCATGAACCTTGTCATCACAAAGCTCCATGACCCCTGTCATCACCATGATCCATGACCCTTGTCATCACAAAGCTCCATGACCCCTGTCATCACAATGATCCATGACGCTTGTCATCACAAAGCTCCATGACCACTGTCATCACAATGCTCCATGACCGTTGTCATCACAAAGCTCCATGACCTCTGTCATCACATTGATCCATGACTCCTTTCCTCACAGTGCTCCAGTACCCTTTTCATCACAATGCTCCATGCCATTGTCAGCACAATGCTCCTTGGACCCTGTCATCAAAATGCTCCATCCCCTTTTCATCACAATGCTCCAGATATCCTATCATTACAATGCTCCATGCCCGTGTCAAGACAATGCTCCATGACCCATGTCATCAAATTGCTTTATGAACCTTGTTATCAGAATAATCCATGACCCCTGTCATCAAAATGATCCATGACAGTTGTCATCACAATGCTGCATGATACCTTTCATCCCAACTCTCTGTCACCGCTGTCATCACAATGCTCCAGGACAATTTTCATCACAATGCTCCATGCCCCCTGTCATCACAGTGCCCCTTAACACCTGTAATCACAATGCTCCATGACCCTGTCATCACAATGCTACATGACCCCTGTCATCACATTGTTCCATGGCCTATGTATTCACAATGCTCCATGGACCCTGTAATCACACTGCTCCATGTTCCCTTTCAACACAATGGTCCATGAACCCTGTCATCACAACGTTCCAGGAAAGTTGTCATCAAAAGTCTCCATGACCCTGGTCACCACAAGGTTCCCTGCTCTTGTCATCACAATGCTCCATGACCCTTGTAATCACAGTGGTACATGGCCTTGTCACCACAATGTTCCATGGCCTCTGTCATCACCATGCTCCATGGTCTTTCTCATCACAATGCTCTATGACCCCTGTCATCACTATGCTTGATGACCATTGTCATCACAATGCTCCAAGGCCCCTGTCATCACAATGCCTCATGGTCTTGTAATCACAATGCTCAATGACCCCTGTCATCACAATGCTCCATGCCTTTGTCATCACAATGCTCCATGGCCCCTGTAATCACAATGCTCCAGAACACTTGTCAGCATAATACTCCATTCCCGTGTCATCCCATTGCTCAATGACATTTGTCATCAAAATGTTCCTTGGCCTTTGGCATCACAGTGATCCATGATAACTTTAATCAAAATTCTACATGACCATTGTCATCACAATGCAAGGTGACCAATGTCATCACAATGCCCCAAGACACGTGTCATCACAATTCGCCTTGGCCCTTGTTATCTCAATGCTGTATGAACCGTGTCATCACTAGGTTTCAGGACACTTGTCATCAAAGAGATCCATGACAACATTCATCACAATGCCCCATGAACTCTGTTGTCTCAATGCTCCATGGCCTTTGTATTCCCAATGTTCCATTGTCCCGATAATCACATTGCTCCATGAACACTTTCATCACAATGCTCCTTGACCACGGTCACCGTAATGACCCATGACGTTTCTCATCACTGTGCTCCAAGGCCACTCTCATCAAAATGCTCCATGATCTGTGTCAGCCCAATATTGCATGACAGTTGTCATCACAAGGCTCTATGATCCCTGTAATCACAATGATCCCTGCCAATAACATCACAATGTTCCATGTCTCCTGTAATCACAATGCTCCATGACCTTGTCATCACAATGCTCCAGGTCTGTTTTCATCAGCATGCTTCATGCCCGTGTCATCACAATGCTCCATGAATCTTGTCTTCACAATGCTCCATGGCCCATGTCATCACAATGCTCCGTGACTCCTGTCAACACAATGCCTGATGACTCCTGTCATCAAAATGCTAAATGGCACTTGTCATCACAATGCTCTATGACGCCTGTCATCACTATTCTCCATGTCACTTGTTATCACAATGCTCCATGGCCCCTGTAATCACAGTACTCCATGACCCCTTTCATCACAATGCCCAATGCCACCTCTTATCACAATTCTCCATGGCATTTGTCATCACGATGCTCCATGACACCTGTCATCACAATGCTCCATGACACTTGTCATCAAAATGCTCGATGGCCCTTGTCATCACAATGTTCCTTGGTGCTTTTCATCGCAATGTTCCATGACAACTCTCATCAAAATACTCCAAGATTTGTTTCATCCCAATGCTCCATGGCCCTTGTCATTACAAATCCACATGATCCCTTTCATCACAATTGTCCATCGCAACTTACATAAAAATGCTCCTTGCCCCTGTCATCACAATGCCCAAAGATATCTGTTTTTACAATGATCCGTGACCCTTGTCATCACAAGGCTCCATGTCCCTTGTATTCACATTGCTCCATGGCCCTTGTCATCACAATGCTCCATAGCGCTTTTCATCGCAATGCTCCATGACCGCTTTCAGCACAATGCCCCATGACCCCTGTCATCATGATGCTCAACTGCCCTTGTCATCACAAGTCTCCATGAAACATTTCCTCAAAATGCTCCAGTACGCCTTTCATCCAAATTCCCCGTGGCCACTGTCATCACAATTCTCCATGACCACTGTCATCTTAATGGTCCATGACCCGTTTCATCTCAATGCTCCATGACACCCGTCACCACAGTGCTCCATGGCCTTTGTCATCACAATGTTCCATGTCCCCTATAATCAAAATGCTCCATGCCTTTTTCCTCACAATGCTCCAGAATTCTTGTCATCACAATGTTCCATGACCGTGGCATCACAATGCTCCATGGCCCTTGTCATCACAATGCTCCAGAATTCTTGTCATCACAATGTTCCATGACCGTGTCATCACAATG
>NW_028124019.1:0-11000 GCF_965194825.1 Balaenoptera physalus | reverse complement strand
TCTATTTTTTGCTTTGGTTGCTTGTGCTTTAGGTAGCATATCTAAGGAATCATTGACTAATCCAAGATCACAAAGATTTATGCTTATATTTTCTTCTAAGAGTTCCGTAGGTTTAGCTCTTACACTTAGGTCTTTCATCCATCTTTTGTAGATAGTGTGAGGTAGAGGTCCAACTTCATTATTTTGCACGTGAGGATATATAGTTGTCCCGTCAGTGTTTGTGAAAAGACTATTCTTCTCTTTTTGCATTGTTTTAGAACCCTTGTCAAAAATCAGCTCCCCATAATGATTGGATTTATTTCTGGAGTCTCAATTCTACTCTGCTGATTTATATGTCTGTCCTTATGCCAGTATCACCTAGTCTGGATTACAGTAGCTTTGTAGTAAGTTTTGAAGTTGGGAAATGTGAATCCTTAAACTATATTCCTATTTTTCAAGATTGTTTTGGCTATTCTGGGTCCCTTGCATTTCCATCTGAATTTTAGGATCCGCTTGCTAATTTGTGGGGGAAAAAGTCAATTTTGTAGAGATTGTAGTGAATCTGTACATAATTTGGGAAGTATTGCCATCTTAAGAATATTAAGTCTTCTAATCCATGAAGACAGGATATCATTCTATTTAGTTAGATCTTCTTTAATTTCTTTTTTTTTTTTTTTTGGTAGTTTTCAGTGCATAAGTCTTGTGCTACTTTTGTTAAATTTATTCCTAAGAAGCTTATTCAATTTTTGCTATTGTAAATAGAATTGGTTTCTTAATTTTATTTTCAGAGTGTTCATTGCTACTTTATAGAAATACAACTGATTTTTGTATATTGATCTTGTGTCCTACAACATTGTTGAACTTTATTAGCTTAATAGTTTTCTTGTGGATTCCTTAGTATTTTTTATCTACAAATAGAGATAGTTTTACTTCTTGCTTTCTAATCTGGGTAGCTTTTACTTCTTCTTCTTATCGGATTGCCCTGGCTAGAACCTCCAGTAAAATGTTGCCTGTAAGTGGAGAGAGCAGACATTATTGTCCTGATCCTGATATTCGGGAGGAAATTTTCAGTCTCTCACCATTAAGTACGATGTTAATTGTGGGGTTTCCATAGACACCTTTATTAGGTTGAGGATGTTCTCTCCTATTTTTATTTTGTTGAATATTTTTATCCTGTAAGGGTTTCGATTTGTCAGGTGCTTTTTTCTGTGTCTATTGAAATTAGCATGTGAGATTTGTCCCTTATCAATATGATATATTACATTTATTGATTTTCTTATGTTGAGTACTTTGCATTCCTGAGACAAATCCTACTTGGTTGCTGTGTATAGTCTTCTAAACACACACACACATACACAGACACACAGATACTTTATTTTTTGAGAAGATTTAGGTTCACAGCAAAACTGAGCAGAAAGTACAGAGAGTTCCCTTATATTCCTTGTTGCTCTGCACACACAGCTTCCCCCACCATCAACATCCTGCACCAGAGCGGTACATTTACTACAATTAATGAACCAACATTGACACTTCATTATCATTTAAAGTCTATAGTTCACATTAAGGTTCACTCTTGGTGTTGTATATTTTACGGATTTTGGCAAATGTATAATGGCATGCACCCACCACTATAGTATCATATATAATTATTTCACTGCCTAAAAGTCCCCTGTGCTCATTCTATTCATTCCCTTCACCCCAGCCCTTGGCAACCACTGAAATTTTTACTGTCTCCATAGTCTTGGTTTTTCCAGAATATCATGTAGTTGGAATCACACAGTAATTGGCTACTTTCACTTAGTAATATGCAATTAAAGTTCCTCTATGCCTTCTCGTGGCTTGGTAGCTCATTTCTTTCTCGCACTGAAAAATATTCCATTGTCTAGATATACCATAGTTTATTTACCCAATCACCTACTTAAGGGCACCTTGGTTGCTTCCAAGGTTTGGTAATTATGGTACAAAGCTGCTATAAACATCCACGTGTAGGTGTTTTTGTGGAATTAAGTTTTCCACTTTTTTGGGTAAATACCAAGGAGCACAATTGCTGAACTGAATGGTAAGAGTATGTTTAGTTTTGTAAGAAACTACCAAATTGTCTTCCAAAGTGGTAGTATCATTTTGCATTATCACCAACAATGAATGAACATTCCTCTTACTCTCCATCCTCACAAGAATTTGGTGTTGTCAGTGTTTTGGATTTTCACCATTCTAATATGTGTGTAGTGGTATCCTCATTGTTGTTTTAATTTGCAGTTCCTAATGGCATTTGATGTAGAGCATCTTTTCATATGTCATTTGTATATCTTCTTTGGTGAATTGTCTGCTCAGACCTTCTGCCCATTTGAAAATCAGGTTGGATAACAGTGCTTTATCAGCTGTCTTTTGCAAATATTTTCTTCTAGTCTGTGGTTTGTCTTCTCATTATTTTGATATAATCTTTTTTATACTTTCTTGATTTGCTGTGCCAGTATTTTGTTGAAGATTTTTAAAGTCCATTTTCATTATCCATATCCACTTTATCCATAAAGGATACTAGTTTATAGTTTTCTTCTGATATCGTTGTCTGATTTTGGTATCAGGGTAATACTGGACTCATAAAATATGTTGGAAAGTGTTCCCTTCTCTTCTATGTTTTGAAATATGTGAAGGAGTGGTGTTAATTCTTTAGACATTTCAGAGAATGCACCAGTGAAACTATTCCTGGGCTTTTCTTTGTGGGAAGTTTTATGATTATTAATTACTTGCTATGTATATATTCAAAGTTTCTTTTCTTCTTGAACAATTTCAGGAGTCCATGTCTTTCTGTAAATTTGTCTATTTCATCTGGATTATCTAGCTTCTTTTGCCATGCAATTGTTCATAGTATTCCAATATAATCCTTTTTTTTTTTTTTTACATCTGTTAGGTCAGTAGTGATGTTTTTCATTCTTTTTTTTTTTTTTTACAGCTAAGATTTTTTATTTGTTTATAGATTTTGTTCTTTGTGGAATAATATTGAATGAATCTGGTTTTATTTCTGGGTGCCAAACTGATATATTCCCATACTTAGTGAAAACCTAAGTAAGGGTCATAGAAAATGGGGAAATGGAAATCTCTCCTATCCCTTTTTTAATTTATTTACTTATTTATTTTACTGATTTTATTTTATTTTATTTTTATTTTTTTATTTATTTATTTTTTTTGCCTGCGTTGGATTTTTGTTGTAGCGTGAGGGCTTTCTCTAGTTGCGGTGAGCAGGGGCTAATCTTCCTTGTGGTGTGCGGGCTTCTCATTGCGGTGGCTTCTCTTGTTGCGGAACACAGGCTCTAGGTGCACAGGCTTCAGTAGTTGTGGCTTGCAGGTTCTAGAGCGCAGGCTCAGTAGTTGTGGCGCACTGGCTTAGTTGCTCTGTGGCATGTGGGAATCTTCCCAGACCAGAGCTCAAGCCCATGTCCCCTGCACTGGCAGGTGGATTCTTAACCACTGCACCACCAGGAAAGTCCCCTCCTCTCCCTTTTTTTAATTCTCTAGAACCTGACAGGAAATTCCTAACAAGCACAAGGTAACATCTGAAGTCACAGTTTGTAAATAAATCAGCTGTGTCAGAAAAAATTTCAGGAAGAATGAGTCAATAATTAATTAATTCCAACCAATGAGTAGGTTATAAACTCTTGGTATAATTTACTTGCCCATAATGGGGAATTCAGTATAGCCCTTAGGTCCGTGCTGACTTACAGGGTCTTTTCTATCCATTAGGTGGGCCATCTTCTGCACAGCTCATGCTTCTATACTGCTTAAACTCTACCCCTCGTAAGTGTAGAATTGGAAGTGTCTTAGTATACAGGAGGGGTCCAGACCCATCACGCTGTCCAAGGGCCACTTTTTAGGAGTTTTAATTTATGTGGATTTATAATACTCTTCTCATTAAAAGAAACTTATACTTATTTGTACTTGCAATTTCTTAAGGAAAGTCCAGGCTGCTTTTTTCTTTTGTTACTTATATACAGTAAATTCACTCCTTTTGGTGTAGAGTTCTAAGAGTTTTAACAACTACCACCACATTCATTCTTGATTAGAGTATTTTGAATTTTCTCTCTTTTTCCTGGTCAGGCTAGCTGTACTAAATGTATGGTGGGCATGTCCCCTGCCATCTCCCCCAGCTCCAAGTAAGACCAAATTTTTATCTTCTCTCCTGGAAGGAGCTTTTCCACACCTCTAGCACACCAGTTTTCAACTGCCACCTAAGGGACTAGCCCCCAATTCACCTAGCTCTCGGAGCTGAAAGGGCTCAGCCTTCATGAGTCCCTGGGACCACTAAAAACAAAGGCTGTTTTACTTGGACAGAGAAGCATTCAGAGCAACTATTTCCCTTGGTTCAGCACAGAGTGAGGAAGAAAAAACTCTTCCAGCTCTGGATTCTTCTTCATAGGGGCTAGACTACATATGTCATATTCTGACTTTTCCAACTCCTGCCTGATAATTGGGCTTCCAATTAACCTGCATCAGGGAGTTAAAGCGGCAGGCAACTGGCAGTTGTCCAGAAGCCTAAACAGGCATATGAGCATTAACCACATCTTTGAGGACACTGATGGGTCTTGGAACACCCTCAACTACTGGAAGTCACTAAGAACAAAGACAATGGTTTCAACAACCAGGCCAGGCTGATTAAGGAGGTTCATATCCTACACAAGGCCAATCTGTCAAAACTGGGAAAAGTGGCTGTTTTATACAAAAACCAACACAGAGAGTCAAGGAAAGTAAAGAAACGGGGATGTTTCAAACAAATAAACAGACGTCTAGGAGCTGACCTTAATGAGGTGGATATAAGTGAATTACCCAACAGAGAGTTCAAAATAATGGTAATAAAGATGCTTACTGACGTCAGGAGAATAAAGCATGAACAAAGTATGAGATTCAACAAAGAGACAGAAAATATTAAGAAGTACGAAACACAAATCATAGATTTCAAGAATAAATGAACCGAAAAATTCAATACAGGGCTTCACAAGCAGACTAGACCAAATGGAAGAAAGAATCCGACAAGGCAGTGGAAGTCATCTAATCAAAAGAGCAAAAAGAAAGAAGACTAGAAAAAGGTGAAGATCACATAAGGGACACCAGTAAGTGGATCAATATATGCGTTACAGGTCTTCAAGAAAGAGAAGGAAAGAAAGGGCAGAAAGCATATTCAAAGAAATAATGCCTAAAAACTTCCCTAATGTGGGGAAAGAAAGAGATATCCAGATTGAGGAAGCCCAAAAACTTCCAAAGAAGATTAATCCAAAGAGATCTACACATAGACAGACTGTAATGAAATTATCAGAAGATAAAGACAGAATCGTAAAAGCAAGAACAGAAAAGCCACTTGTTTAATACATGGGAATCCTCATAAGATTAACAGATTTTTCAGCAAAAAATATTGCAGCCCATAAGGGATAGGACCGATATATTCAAAGTGTGCAAAGAAAAAAAAACTGCCAAGAATACTCTATCCAGCAAACTTGTCCTTTAGAATTGGAGAGACAGAGTTTTCATAGACAAACAAAAGCTGAAGGAGTTTATACAAAAGTTGTTAAAAGTTCTTCAATCTGAAATGAAAGCATGTTAGTTAATTAGGAACATGAAAACACATGAAAGTATAAAACTCATGGGTCAAAAGATAGTTAAGTTCAGAATACTCTAATATTGTGATGGTGATGGGTAAACCTCTTATAACTTTAGTATAAAAGTTAAAGACAAGAACAACTATAACTGCAATAATTTTTTAATGGATTCACAATATAAAAAGACGTGAATTGTGACATCAGAGCGTAAAATAAGGAGAGTGTAAAATTGTAGCGCTTTTGTATGTATTCAAAATTAAGTTGTTATCAGCTTAAAATAGTATGTCATAAGTCTAAGAGGTTGTATGAAAGGCTCACGATAACAAAGAATCAAAAACCTTTAGTAGGTGCCCAAAAAACAGAGACAAGAATCAAAGCATACCACAACAAATTATCAATTCACAAAGAAAGACAGCAAGAAAAGAAGAAAGGAGTAAAAGAATGACAAAAAAGCCAGGAAACGTTTAATATGATGGAATTAGTGAGTCCTTACCTGTCAATGATTCCTCTATATGCAAATGAATTAAATTCTCGCATTAAAAGACATAGAGTGGTTTTATGAATTTAAAAAGAAGACCCAACTCTCTGCTGATAACAAGAGTCTCATTTCAGCTTTAATGACACACTTACACTGAAAGTAGAGGGATGGAAAAAGATATTCTATTCAAATGGAAAACAAAAGAGAGCAGTGGTAGCTATACTTATATAAACTTGAAGTCAAATACTGTAACAAGAGACAAAGAAGGTCATTATATAAAGATAAAGAATAAATTTAGTTATAACAGGACATACAATTATACATTTGTATTCCTCCAATATCAAAGCACCCTAAATATATAAAGCAAATAGTAACTGACCTGAAGGCGGAAATAGGCAGCAAATCAGTATTTCGGGACTTCAATACCCCATTTTCAACAATGCATAGATCATCATCCAAAAAGAAAATCAATAAGGAAACATTGGACTTAAGCTACACATACTACACATAATACCAGATGGACCTAACAGACATATGCAGAACAGAAGAATACACATTCTTCCCAAGCATACATGGAATACGCTCCATGACAGATCATCTGTTAGGTCATAATATAATTGAAATCACTGTATCGTTTCCGACTACAATGGTTTGACACTAAAATACATTATAGGAGGAAAATCAGAAATATCCCAAATATGTGGAGGTTAAACAACAGGCTCCTAAACAAAAGGGCTGAAGAAGAAATCAAAGGGTAATTGACAAGATATTTTGAGGCAAATGAAAATGAAACACAATGTACTACAACTTATGAGCTGCAGCAAAAACAGTTCTAAGAGGGAAGTTTATAATGATAAAAGTCTACATTAAGAAAAAAGAAAGGTCTAAAATAAACAACCTAAACAAAAAACAACTAAAAAACATCAAGGAACTAAACAACATACTAAGCCTAATGTTAACAGAAGGAAGGAAATAAAAATTAGGGCAGATATAAATGAAACAGGGACTAGAAATACAAGAGACGACCACTGAAACTAAGAGCTGGTTTTTTAAAAGTTAGAAAAAAAAAAAAAAGATGTGCAAGCCTTTAGCTAGACTAACTAGGCAAAAAAGAGAAGACTCAGTATTATCCGAAGTGAAAGGGGATATATCACCACACGTAACAGTAACAACAAAGATAAAGGATCAGAAGAAATTACTATGAGCAATTTTATGCCAACAAATTAGATAACCTAGAAGAAATGGATATAATCCTAGAAACATACAACCTACCAAGACTGAATCATAAGAAAATAGAAAATATGAACAAATTACAAGTAAGGAGATTGAATCAGTAAATAATAAACCTCTCAACCAAAAATAGTTCCAAGACCAGATGGCTTCACTGGTAAATTCTACCAACACTTTAAAGAAGTTAACCATTCTATCTCAAACACTTCCAAAGAACTGAAGAGGAGGGAAAACTCCCAAACTCATTTTACAAGGCCAATATTACCCTGCTACCAAAGCCAGGCAAGCACACTACAAGAAAATAAAATTAATGCTCAACATCCTTGATGAACACAGATGCCAAAATCCTCAACAAAATATTACCAAACAAACTTCAACAGCACATTACAAGAATCATACACCATGACCAAGCAGGTTTATTCCCGGGATGCAAAGATGGTTCATCACATGTAAATCAGTAAATGTGATATAGCACATTAATAAAATGAGGGATAAAATCATATGATCAGCTCAATGGATGCAGCAATAGCTTTTGACAAAAGTGAACATTATTTCATGATAAAAACTCAGCAAATTGAATGGATAAAAAACCAAGACCCATATATATGCTGTCTACAAGAGACCCACTTCAGATCTACGGACACATACAGACTGAAAGCGAGGGGATGGAGAAAGATATTCCATGCAAATGGAAATCAAAAGAAAGCTGGAGTAGCTATACTCATATCAGATAAAATAGACTTTAAAATAAAGAATGTTACAAGAGACAAGGAACGACACTACATAATGATCAAGGGATCAATCCAAGAAGAAAATATAACAATTATAAATATATATGCACCCAACATAGGAGCACCTCAATACATAAGGCAACTGCTAACGGCTCTAAAAGAGGAGATCGGCCGTAACACAATAATAGTGGGGGACTTTAACACCTCACTTACACCAATGGACAGATAATCCAAACAGAAAAGTAAGGAAACACAGCCTTTAAATGACACAATAGACCAGATAGAGTTAATTGATATTTATATGACATTCCATCCAAAAACTGCAGATTAAACTTTCTTTACAAGTACGCATGGAACATTCCCCAGGATAGATCACATCTTGGGTCTCAAATCAACCTTCAGTAAATTTAAGAAAATTGAAATCATATCAAGCATCTTTTCTGAACACAACGCTATAAGATTAGGAAACAATCACAGGGAAAAAAACAGTAAGAAGCACAAACACTTAGAGGCTAAACAATACATTACCAAATAACCAAGAGATCACTGAAGAAATCAAAGAGGAAATCAAACAATACCTAGAGACAACTGACAATGAAACATGAGGATCCAAAACCTATGGGATGCAGCAAGAGCAGTTCTAAGAGGGAAGTTTATAGCTATACAAGCCTACCTCAAGAAACAAGAAAAATCTGAAATAAACAATCCAACATTACACCTAAAGGAACTAGAGAAAGAACAACAAAAAAAACCCAAAGTTAGCAGGAGGAAAGAAATCATAAAGATCAGAGCAGAAATAAATGAAATAGAAACAAAGAAAACAGTAGCAAAGATCAATAAAACTAAAAGCAGGTTCTTTAAGAAGATAAACAAAATGGATGAACCATTAGCCAGACTCATCAAGAAAAAGAGGGAGAGGACTCAAATCAATAAAATTAGAAATGAAAAAGGAGAAGTTACAACAGACACTGCAGAAATACAGAGGATTATAAGAGATTACTACAAACACCTATATGCCAATAACATAGACAACCTGGGAGAAATGGACAAATTCTTAGAAAGGTATAACCTTCCAAGAGTGAACCAGGAAGAAATAGAAAATATGAACAGACCAATCACAAGTAATGAAATTGAAACTGTGATTAAAAATCTTGCAACAAACAGAAGTCCAGGACCAGATGGCTTCACAGGTGAATTCTATCAAACATTTAGAGAAGAGCTAACACCCATCCTTCTCAAACTCTTCCAAAAAATTGCAGAGGAAGGAAAACTCCCACACTCATTCTATGAGGCCACCATAACCCTGATACCAAAACCAGACAAAGATACTACAAAAGACGAAAACTACAGACCAATATCACAGATGAATATAGATGCAAAAATGCTCAACAAAATACTAGCAAACATAATCCAACAATACATTAAAGGATCATACACCATGATCAAGTGGGATTTATCCCAGCGATGCAAGGATTCTTCAATATATGCAAATCAATCAATGTGATACACCATATTAACAAACTGAAGAATAATCCAGCAATCCCACTACTGGGAATATACCCAGAAAAAAACGTAATTCAAAAAGACACATGCACCCCAATGTTCATTGCAGCACTATTTACAATAGCCAGGTCATGGAAGCAACCTAAATGTCCATCAACAGACGAATGGATAAAGAAGTTGTGGTACATATATACAATGGAATATTACTCAGCCATAAAAAGGAACGAAATTGAGTCATTTGTTGAGACGTGGATGGATCTACAGACTGTCCTACAGAGTGAAGTAAGTCACAAAGAGAAAAACAAATATCATATATTAACACATGTATGTGGAACCTAGAAAAATGGTACAGATGAACCGGTTTGCAGGGCAGAAGTTGAGACACAGATGTCGAAAACAAACATATGGACATCAAGGGGGGAAAACCGCGGTGAGGTGGGGATGGTGGTGTGCTGAATTGGGCGATTGGGATTGACATGTATACACTGGTGCGTATAAAACTGATGACTAATAAGAACCTGCAGTATAGAAAAAAAAACAAAAAAACAACTAATACGAAACTTTGTTTGGGTTATTTGTATGGAAATATGTTAATATAAATGTTTCAGACAGTACATGAAATTTCTAAAAATCTTATATGTTCTGGTATAATGTTATAAGTCATAATTCTAGCTATTACTTTAAAATGTATATCTCAGGAATAACTAAATTTCCTTGTCAATTGCATTATTATGAACTTTCATCACATCTTTAACCATGGTCATTTTTAAGTCTTTTGTCATTTACAGACAGTTCTGGGTGTACTCTGATGATTTTGCAAATATGTTCCTATAAAAGGGTTTCATATTCAAGGCATTCATGGAAAAGACTCTGACAAGTACACGTTTCTGGTAACTAACTATACTGCTGACCTGAATGAATAAGCATATTCGGAACTCTAATGAAAAAATGATGAATTCATAAAAGTGCTAACAAAAGATCAAGATAAAAAAAATTAATTACATGGGACTGAGTGAACTGATGAGGATGATTATAATTTCTGTGACTTTCTGTTTGAATAAAAAAAAAATCCCACAAGGACTCAGAGGCAAAAAATATACAAATCAATTTTCACTGCAAAGTAAAGGAGCTGTTACAGTGGAGGATTGCTGGACTGAATGTCAATATTATGACACAGTATGAGTGTGTTTCGTGTTTGGTAATTGCAATCATTGTTGCTTTAGTTGTGGTCATCCATTTACAATGCATCGTGTCAGTTTAACTCTTGTAAAAATAAAATACAGTGTGTGTGTGTGAAAAAAAACTCAGCAAATTATGTATAGATGTAATGTACATTATCGTAATAACGGCCATATATGATAAGACTACAGTTAACATCACACGCAACAGTGAGAAGCTGAAGCAAGGAACAGGGTCGTCTAAGATCAGGAACAAGACAAGGATGCAACTCTCTGCACCTTCATTCACCATATGAATGTAAGTCCTAGCCACAGC
>NW_028124020.1:0-12000 GCF_965194825.1 Balaenoptera physalus | reverse complement strand
CCAACAGTGCAAGAGGGTTCCCTTTTCTCCACACCCTCTCCAGCATTTGTTGTTTGTTGATTTTCTGAGGATGCCCATTCTAACAGGAGTGAGGTGATACCTCATTGTAGTTTTGATTTGCATTTCTCTAATAATTAGTGATGTTGAGCATCTTTTCATGTGCTTCGTGGCCGTCTGTATGTCTTCTTTGGAGAAATGTCTATTTAGGTTTTCTGCGCATTTTTGGATTGGGGTGTTTGTTTCTTTAATATTGAGCTGAATGAGCTGTTTATATATTTTGTAGATTAATCCTTTGTCCATTGATTCGTTTGCAAATATTTTCTCCCATTCTGAGGGTTGTCTTTTCGTCTTGTTTATGGTTTCCTTTGCTGTGCAAAAGCTTTGAAGCTTCATTAGGTCCCATTTGTTTATTTTTGTTTTTATTTCCATTACTCTAGGAGGTGGATCAAAAAAGGTCTTGCTGTGATTTATGTCAAAGAGTGTTCTTCCTATGTTTTCCTCTAAGAGTTTTATAGTGTCCAGTCTTATATTAGGTGTCTAATCCATTTTGAGTTTATTTTTGTGTATGGTGTTAGGGAGTATTCTAATTTCATTCTTTTACATGTAGCTGTCCAGTTTTTCCAGCAGCAATTATTGAAGAGACTGTCTTTTCTCCATTGTATATCTTTGCCTCCTTTGTCATAGATTAGTTGACCATAGGTGTGTGGGTTAATCTCTGGGCTTACTATCCTGTTCCATTGATCTATGTTCCTGTTTTTGTGCCAATACCATATTGTCTTGATTACTGTAGCTTTGTAGTAGAGTCTGAAGTCAGGGAGTCTGATTCCTCCAGCTCCATTTTTTTGCCTCAAGACTGCTTTGGCTATTCGGGGTCTTTTGTGTCTCCATACAAATTTTAAGATGATTTTTCTAGCTCCGTAAAACATGCCATTGGTAATTTGATAGGGATTGCATTGAATCTGTAGATTGCTTTGGGTAGTATACTCATTTTCACAATGTTGATTCTTCCAATCCAAGAACATGGTATATCTCTCCATCTGTTGGTATCATCTTTAATTTCTTTCATCAGTGTCTTATAATTTTCTGCAAACAGGTCTTTTGTCTCCCTAGGTAGGTTTATTCCTAGGTATTTTATTCTTTTTGTTGCAATGGTAAATGGGAGTGTTTCCATAATTTCTCTTTCAGATTTTTCATCATTAGTGTATAGGAATGCAAGAGATTTCTGTGCATTAATTTTGTATCCTGCAACTTTACCATATTCATTAATTAGCTCTAGCAGTTTTCTGGTGGCAGTTTTAGGATTTTCTATGTATAATATCATGTCATCCACAAACGATGACAGTTTTACTTCTTCTTTTCCAATTTGTATTCCTTTTATTTCTTTTTCTTCTCTGATTGCCGTGGCTAGGACTTCCAGAACTATGTTGAATAATAGTGATGAGAGTGGACAACCTTGTCTCGTGTCTGATCTTAGAGGAAATGCTTTCAATTTTTCACCATTGAGAATGATGTTTGCTGTGGGTTTGTCATATATGGCCTTTATTATATTGAGGTAGGTTCCCTCTATGCCCACTTTCTGGAGAGTTTTTATCATAAATGGGTGTTGAATTTTGTCGAAAGCTTTTTCTGCATCTATTGAGATGATCATATGGTTTTTCTTCTTCAATTTGTTAATATGGTGTATCACATTGATTGATTTGCGTATATTGAAGAATCCTTGCATCCCTGAGATAAATCCCACTTGATCGTGGTGTATGATCCTTTTAATGTGTTGTTGGATTCTGTTTGCTAGTATTTTGTTGAGGATTTTTGCATCTATATTCATCAGTGGTATTGGTCTGTAATTTTCTTTTTTTGTAGTGTCTTTGTCTCGTTTTGGTATCAGGGTGATGGTGGCCTCATAGAATGAGTTTGGGAGTGTTCCTTCCTCTGCAATTTTTTGGAAGAGTTTGAGAAGGATAGGTGTTAGCTCTTTTCTAAATGTTTGATAGAATTCACCTGTGAAGCCATCTGGTCCTGGACTTTTGTTTGTTGGAAGATTTTTAATCACAGTTTCAATTTCATTACTTGTGATAGGTCTGTTCATATTTTCTGTTTCTTCCTGGTTCAGTCTTGGAAGGTTATACCTTTCTAAAAATTTGTCCATTTCTTCCAGGTTGTCCATTTTATTGGCATAAAGTTGCTTGTAGTAGTCTCTTAGGATACTTTGTATTTCTGCAGTGTCTGTTGTAACTTCTCCTTTTTCATTTCTGATTTTATCGATTTGAGTCCTCTCCCTCTTTTTCTTGATGAGTCTGGCTAATGGCTTATCAATTTTGTTTATCTTCTCAAAGAACCAACTTTTAGTTTTATTGATCTTTGCTATTGTTTTCTTTGTTTCTATTTCATTTATTTCTGCTTTGATCTTTATGATTTCTTTCCTTCTGCTAACTTTGGGTTTTGTTTGTTCTTCTTTCTCTAGTTTCTTTAGGTGTAAGGTTCGATTGTTTACTTGAGATTTTTCTTGTTTCTTTAGGTAGGCTTGTATAGCTATCAACTTCCCTCTTAGAACTGCTTTTGCTGCATCCCATAGGTTTTGGGTCGTCGTGTTTTCATTGTCATTTGTCTCTAGGTATTTTTTGATTTCCTCTTTGATTTCTTCAGTGATCTCTTGGTTATTTAGTAACGTATTGTTTAGCCTCCATGTGTTTGTCTTTTTTACGTTTTTTTCCCTGTAATTCATTTCTAATCTCATAGCGTTGTGGTCATAAAAGGTGCTTGATATGATTTCAGTTTTCTTAAATTTACTGAGGCTTGATTTGTGACCCAAGATGTGATCTATCCTGGAGAATGTTCCGTGCGCACTTGAGAAGAACGTGTAATCTGCTGTTTTTGGATGGAATGTCCTATATATATCAATTAAATCTATCTGGTCTATTGTGTCATTTAAAGCTTCTGTTTCCTTATTTATTTTCATTTTGGATGATCTGTCCATTGGTGTAAATAAGGTGTTAATGTCCCCCACTATGATTGTGTTATTGTCAATTTCCTCTTTTATAGCTGTTAGCAGTTGCCTTATGTATTGAAGTGTGCCTATGTTGGGTGCATATATATTTATAATTGTTATATCTTCTTCTTGGATTGATCCCTTCATCATTATGTAGTGTCCTTCCTTGTCTCTTGTAACATTCTTTATTTTAAAGTCTATTTTATCTGATATGAGTTTAGCTACTCCAGCTTTCTTTTGATTTCCATTTGCATGGAATATCTTTTTCCATCCCCTCACTTTCAGTCTGTATGTGTCCCTAGGTCTAAAGTGGGTCTCTTGTAGACAGCATATATATGGGTCTTGTTTTTGTATCCATTCAGCCAGTCTATGTCTCTTGGTTGGGGCATTTAATCCATCCACGTTTAAGGTAATTATCGATATGTATGTTCCTATGACCATTTTCTTAATTGGTTTGGGTTTGTTTTTGTAGGTCCTTTACTTCTCTTGTGTTTCCCACTTAGAGAAGTTCCTTTAGCATTTGTTGTAGAGCTGGTTTGGTGGTGCTGAATTCTCTTAGCTTTTGCTTGTCTGTAAAGCTTTTGATTTCTCCATCAAATCTAAATGAGATCCTTGCCGGGTAGAGTAATCTTGGTTGTAGGTTCTTCCCTTTCATCACTTTAAGTATATCATGCCACTCCCTTCTGGCTTGCAGAGTTTCTGCTGAGAAATCAGCTGTTAAACTTATGGGAGTTCCCTTGTATGTTATTTGTCGTTTTTCCCTTGCTGCTTTCAATAATTTTTATTTGTCTTTAATTTTTGCTACTTTGATTACTATGTGTCTCAGCCTGTTTCTCCTTGGGTTTATCCTGTATGGGAATCTCTGAGCTTCCTGGACATGGGTGGCTATTTCCTTTCCCATGTTAGGGAAGTTTTAGACTATAATCTCATAAAATACTTTCTCGGGTCCTTTCTCTCTCTCTTCACCTTCTGGGACCCCTATAGTGCGAATGTTGTTGCGTTTAATGTTGTCCCAGATGTCTCTTAAGCTGTCTTCATTTCTTTTCATTCTATTTTATTTAGTCTGTTCCTCAGCAGTGAATTCCACCATTCTGTCTTCCAGGTCACTTATCCATTCTTCTGCCTCAGTTATTCTGTTATTGATTCCTTCTAGTGTAGTTTTCATTTCAGTTATTGTATTGGTCATCTCTGTTTGTTTGTTCTTTAATTCTTCTAGGTCTTTGTTAAGCATTTCTTGCATCTTCTCAATCTTTGCCTCTATTCTTATTCCGAGGTCCTGGATCATCTTCACTATCATTATTCTGAATTCTTTTTCTGGAAGGTTGCCTATCTCCACTTCATTTAGTTGTTTTTCTGGGTTTTTTTCTTGTTCCTTCATCTGGTATATAGCCCTCTGCCTTTTCATCTTGTCTATCTTTCTGTAACTGTGGTTTTTGGTCCACAGGCTGCAGGATTGTAGTTTTTCTTGCTTCTCCTGTCTGCCATCTGGTGGTTGAGGCTATCTAAGAGGCTTGATGGGAGTCTCTGGTCTCTCCCTCTTTTTCTTGAGTCTGGCTAAAGGCTTATCATTTTTGTTTAATCTTCTCAAAGAACCCGCTTTTAGTTTTATTGATCTTTGCTTTTGTTTTCTTTGTTTCTATTTCATTTATTTCTGCTCTGATCTTTATGCTTCCTTTCCTTCTACTGACTTTTGGTTTAGTTCTTCTTTCTCTAGTTCCTCTAGGTGTAAGGTTATATCGTTTATTTGAGATTGTTCTTGTTTCTTTAGGTAGGCTTGTATTGCTATAAATTTCCCTCTTAGAACTGCTTTTGCTGCATCCCATAGGTTTTGGATCATCGTGTTTTTGTTGTCATTTGTCTCTAGGTAGTTTTTGATTTCCTCTTTTATTTCTCCAGTGATCTTTTGGTTGTTTAGTAACGTATTGTTTAGACTCCATATGTTTGTGTTTTTTACGGTTTTTTCCCTGTAATTGATTTCTAATCTCATAGCATTGTGGTCGGAACAGCTGCTTGATATGATTTCAGTTTTCTTAAATTTACTGAGGCTTTATTTGTGACCCAAAATTTGATCTATCCTGGAGAATGTTCCGTGTGCAGTTGAGAAGAATGTGTAATCTGCTGTTTTTGGATGGAATGTCCTATAAATATCAATTAACTCTATCTGGTCTATTGTGTCATTTAAAGCTTGTGCTTCCTTTTTAATTTTCTGTCTGGATGATCTCCACTGGTGTAAGTGAGCTGTTAAAGTCCCCCGCTATTATTGTGTTACTGTCAATTTCCTCTTTTATAGCTGTTAGCAGTTGCCTCATATATTGAGGTGCTCCTCTGTTGGGTACATATATATTTATAATTGTTATATCTTCTTCTTGGATTGATCCCTTGACCATTATGTAGTGTCTTTCCTTGTCTCTTGTAACATTCTTTATTTTAAAGTCTATTTTTTATGATATGAGTATTGCTACTCCAGCTTTCTTTTGATTTTAATTTGCATAGAATATATTTTTCCATCGCCTCACTTTCAGTCTGTGTATGTCCCTAAGTCTGAAATGGGTCTCTTGTAGACAGCATAGATATGGGTCTTGTTTTTGTATCCATTCAGCGAGCCTGTGTCTTTTGGTTGGAACATTTAGTCCATTCATGTTTAAGGTAATTATTGATATGTATGTTCCTATTACTATTTTCTTAATTGTTATGTGTTTGTCTTGGTGGGTCCTTTTCTTCCCTTGTGTTTCCCAATTACAGAAGTTCCTTTAGCATTTGGTGTAGAGCTGGTTTCATGGTGCTGAATTCTCTTAGCTTTTGCTTGTCTGTAGGACTTTTGATTTCTCTGTCAAATCTGAATGAGATCCTTGCTGGGTGGAGTACTCTTGGTTGTAGGTTCTTCCCTTTCATCACATCACTTTAAATTTATCATGCCATTCCCGTCTGGCTTGTAAATTTTCTGCTGAGAAATCAGCTGTTATGGGAGTTTCCTTGTATGTTATTTGTCATTTTTTCCTTGTTGCTTTCAATAATTTTTCTTTGTCTTTAATTTTTGTCAATTTGATTACTATGTTTCTTGGCATTTTTCTCCTTTGGTTTATCCTGCCTGGTACTCTCTGTGCTTCCTGGACTTGGGTGGCTATTTCTTTTCCCGTGCTAGGGAAGTTTTTGACTATAATCTCTTCAAATATATTCTTGGGTCCTTTCTCTCTCTCTTCTCCTTCTGGGGCCCCTATAATGTGAATGTTGTTGCGTTTAATGTTGTCTCAGAGGACTCTTAGTGTGTCTTCATTTATTTTTATTCTTTTTTTTATTCTGTTCCATGGCAGTGATTTCCACCTTTCTGTCTTCCAGGTCACTTATCCGTTCTTCTGCCACAGTTATTCTGCTACTGATTCCTTCTAGTGTATTTTTCATTTCAGTTATTAGATTATTCACCTCTGTTTGTTTGTTCTTTAATTCTTCTAGGTGTTTGTTCCTCAATTCTTCTAGGTCTTTGTTAAGCATTTCTTGCATCTTCTCGATCTTTGCCTCCATTCTTTTTCCAAGGTCTTGGATCATCTTCACTATCATTATTGTGAATTCTTTTTCTGGCAGGTTCCCTATCTCCACCTCATTTCCTTTTTTTTTCTGGGGTTTTATCTTGTTCCTTGATCTGGTATATAGTCCTCTGCCTTTTCATTTTGTCTATCTTTCTGTGAATGTGGTTTTCCTTCCACAGGCTGCAGAATTGTAGTTCTTCTTGCTTCCGCTGTCTGCTCTCCGGTGGATTAGTCTATCTTAGAGGCTTGTGCAAGCTTCCTGATGGGAGGGACTGGTGGTGGGTAGAGCTGGGTGTTGCTTTGGTGGGCAGAGCTTTAATCCGCTTGTCTACGGATTAAATAAAACTTTAATAAAAAGTTTAATCCGCTTGTCTGCTGATGCATGTGGCTGGGTTCCCTCCCTGTTGGTTGTTTGGCCTGAGGCAACCGAGCACTGGATCCTACCTTGCTCTTGGTGGGGCTAATGGCGGACTCTGGGAGGGCTCACACCAAGGAGTATTTCCCAGAAATTCTGCTGCCAGTGTTGTTGTCCTCACGGTGAGCCACAGACACAGCCACCACCTGCCTCTACAGCAGACCCTCTAAAACTAGCAGGTAGTTCTGGTCATTCTCCTACGGGGTCACTGCTCCTTCCCCTGTGTCCTGATGTGCACACTACTTTGTGTGTGCCCTCCAAGAGTGGAGTATCTGAGTGGAGTTGAGACTCTGAGACTCTGCGTGGAGTCGCACAGCTTCTGGGTCTTGTGAAGCTTCGATGATTTGTGGTTCTAGAAATCCTATAGGAGACGGTCCACAGCAGGTGAAGCTAATGCTGTCAGTAGAGGTGATGAAGCCAAAGATCTGCAGTTCCAACTAGAGGTGCCGATGTACATACAGGACAAAATCATCTCGTGTGAATGTAGTTCAGGCATGTTTAAGATGAATGCAGCCATGTTAATGCCTACCATATTCTATCTTGAGCCTCTCCTCAGGGACCCTCTCCTCAGTTCCTGAGGCTCCTGTAAGTCATGTACAGGGGACTGGAGAGTGGGCTCTGTCCAGTCTGAGCCCTGAGTTACCCTGTGTGTATCTTAGGATACTTTGTATTTCTGTGGTGTCTGTTGTAACATCATCTGTTTCATTTCAGATTTATTTGTGCCCTCTATTTTTAAAAAACATACTACTGTTGTCTTTTATTCTTTACAGAAGTTTAATAAGTGTTTGATCTACTATCCTTACTCTATGTATACTTTTGGCAGTGAGATTTTTACTTTACTTTGTTTTCTTGTTACTATCAATAATTAGTGAGACTTCTTTTAAGCTATCTTCAACATTGCTTATAAAGCTGCTTTATTAGTGATGACAGAGCCTTAATGGAAGTCATGTTTTGGTTGTAAATTAGAATGCAATGTGCCAGCAAAAAGCCCCTTAAGTTTATGTGTCATTACTTCTTGTTCTTTTTTAATTTATTTTTTATTTTTTATCAGAGCAAATTTGATTAAAATGTTTTGTTTCTTCTAGGTGTGCAAGATGTCGTTCTTTTAAACATATACATATATCTATTCTTCTTTGGATCATTTTCCCATGTAGGTTATGACACACTGTTGAGTAATCTTCTCTTGGTATTATATAGGTTTTTGGTGATTACATAGGTATTTGGTGATTACATATTTCACATGTGTTTCTATATCTATCTTAACCCCAATATCCTAATGTATCCAATCCTGACACCTTTCCATTTGGTGAACCATAAGTTTGTTTAATGAATCTGTGATTGCATTTCTCTGTGGAAATATCTTCATTGGTATAAATTTTTAGCTAAGACCTATAAGTGATATTATAGGATATGTGTCTTTTGCTTTCTGACTTAGTACAATTTGCCTGATTACCTCAAGAATCATACATGGTGCTGCAAATGGCATTGTTTCATTTTTTCCCTGGCTAATATTCCATCTGTACGTGTACCAGTTCTTCTTTGGCCACGCACCTCTTGATGGACTTTCTGGTTGCCTCCATGTCTTGGCTATTGTAATACTGCTGCAATGCACATTTGCTTGCCTGTGTCTTTCCAGTTCTATCTTCTTATGTTATAGGCCAAGGAGTGGGCTTGCTGTATCATATGGTAGCTCAGTGTGTACGTTTTCAAGGCACCACCATTCAGTTCTCATTAGTGGCTCTTCCCAGGTTACGTCCCACTTAAAGTTGAGGGTATGCATTTCTCCAAAACACCTTCAGTATTTATTGTTTGTAGTTTTCCTGCTGATGGTTATTCTGACAGTTGCAAGCTGAGACCTCTTTGTGGTTGAAGTTGCATGTGTCCCATAATGTGTTGAAATTGAGCTTTAAAGCATGTCCTTTTTATTTATCAAACTGTGATTACAGCTTAGTTCTTTAAAGTGTTTTGTTAAGTATGTGTCACTTTTTGAAAATTTTTGGTCATTACCTCCCTCAAGACATTTTGAGGGCAGGTTTCATTTACAGCCTTGCAGTACATGTTCATATGAAGTGACCATTAGCTCAGGCTTTAAACCTGCTTTTGCAGGTAACGGCCAGAGGGCGGCAGCCTTTCTACGTTCCCCATGCTGGTACTAGGGAAACAGACCTTCCGGCCAGTAGTGTTCCTCGGTTATAAATTAGAGTGCAATGTGCCCGGATAAACCCACAAATGCTGATGTCTCCTTACATTTGTTTGTTTTTTAAATTTAATTTATATTTATTATTTGAGTAATATTCAGTTGTGTACATGGACCACTTTTTCATGGTGCATTCCTCGGTTGATGCATATTTTCATTGATTCCAAGTGTTGGCTATGGTAAATATTGCTGGAGTGCGGGATTGCCAGCCTGTGACTTTATGATTTTAATTTTCTCAGGTGATAGGCCCAGCATTGGTTGTGATTGATTGACTGGTAGCTCAATGTTTCCCTTTTCAAAGCACCTACATTGTGTTTTCATTAGTGGCTCTTTACATGCCCCCCTTACAACCGAGGGTACGCATTTCTCCACAATCCCTTCAGCATTTATTTTTTGCAGCATTTTTCCTAATGACCATTCTGACTGCTGTGAGCTGATAGGTTTTTGTAATATGGGTATGCATGTCATTAAAATTTCTAAAATGCATCATTTTTCCATTCCTTTTTTTTCTGTTAAAAAAAAAGAAAAAAGTGTGAGTACAATATACCTCTTGAAAGTGTCTTCTTGGAACGTTGCCCTCTTTTGAATTTTTTGGTCAGTGTTCAACCCCAGGATTGTTTTGGAGGGTAGGTGTCATTTACAGTCCAGCAAGTTTTGTGAATATTTAGTGACCTTAAGCAATGGGTTTAAAGCTGCTGTTGTGGGAAACGGCTACAATGAGGTAGAATTTCTCCATTCCCAAATCTGGGTACTAGGGCAAGAGCCTTCCTGGAAGTCGTGTTCCTAGGTTGTAAATTAGAATGGAATGTGCCAGGAGATATCCCCAGAAATTTATGTCTCATTGCTTCTTCTTGGTTTTTAAATTTTTTTTAATCATGGTGAATATTAGAAGATTGTTTGTCCTAAGTGTACACAGTCTGGTTCATTTGTACATTATATACGTCTATTCATGTACACATCCTCTTCCCATGCAAAATATTACAGAGTGTTCCATAGAACCCCCTTAATATATGGTCTGGCTTTTTGATATATGTATATAGTATGTATTTGTATACGTATAGTAACACAAATCTTCATGTATCCATTGCCCACACCTTTCCTTATAGATGAGCAGAGTTTGTTTTCTAAGCCCGTGAGTCTCTTTCTCTTTGGAAATATGTTCATTTGTGTCAGTTATTAGATAACACCATAAGTGATATCATAGGATATAGGTCTTTTGCTTTCCGACCTACCTCATGTCTTGTGATTATCTCCAGGCTCATATATGGTGCCTCAAAGAGCAGTGCTTCATTCTTTTCCATGGCTTATATTCCATTGTATACATGGACCACTTCTTCTTGGTGCATTCCTCTGTTGATGGACATTTTCCTTGCATCCAAGTATTGTCTATGGTAAATATTGCTGGAGTGCAGGATTGCCAGCCTGTGACTCTTTTACTCTCTTTTTCTCAGGTGATAGGCCCATGAGTGAGTATGATTGATTGACTGGTAGCTCAAGGTTTACCTTACCAAGGCACCTCCATTGTGCTTTCATTAGTGTCTCTTACCATGTCCCCCTTAGAAGCGAGAGTACGCATTTCTACACAATCCCTTCAGCATTTATTGTTTGCAGCAGTTTTGTTGATGGCCATTCTTACTGGTGTGAACTGATAGGTTTTTGTAATTTGGGATTACATGTCTTTAAATATTTCTAAAATTCATCATTTTCCCACGCCTTTTTCTTTTCTCTTAAAAGAAAAAAACTGTAAATACAATGTACCTCTTGAACTTGTCTTCTTGGAAGGTTGCACTCTTGAATTTTTTGGTCGATTTTCGACCTCAGTATTTTTTGGAGGGCAGGTGTCATGTACAGAAATGCAAGTTAGTGAATATTTAGTGACCTTTTGCAGTGGGTTTAAAGCTGATGTTGTGGGAAACAGCCACAAGGATGCAGCATTTCTCCATTCCCAAATCTGGGTACTAGGGCAGCAGAGCCTTTCTGGAAGTCGTTGTCCTAGGTTGTAAATTAGAATGGAATGTGCCAGGTGAAACCCCCATAAGTTTATGTTTCATTACTTCTTCTTGGTTTTGTTAATTTTTTTAATCGGGGTAAAGCTCAGAATATTGTTTGTCCTAGGTGTACAAAACCTGGTACATTTGTACATTATATATGTCTCTTCATGTACAAATCCTCTTCCCATGTAAAATATTACAGAGTGTTCCGTAGACCTCCCTTGCTATATGGTAGGTCTTTTTGAAATATCTGTATAATATGTATTTGTATACGTATAGTAACACTAATCTTCATTTATCCATTCCTCCCACTGTTCCTGTTAGATGAGCATAGTTGGTTTTCTGAGTCTGTGCATGTCTTCCTCTGTGGAAATACGTTCATTTGTGTCAGTTATTAGATAACGGCTATAAGTGATAACATAGGATATGGGTCTTTTGCTTTCCGACTTACCTCATGTTTTCTGATTATCTCCAGGCTCAACTATGGTGCCTCAAAGAGCAGTGTTTCATTGTTTTCCATGTCTAATATTTCATTGTGTACATGGAGCACTTCTTTTTTATCCATTCACCAGTGGATGGACTATTTGGTTGCTTCACAGTTATGGCTATTTTGAATAAGGCTGCAGCGAAGCTTTTGCAGCCTGTGTCTTTTCGATTCTGGACTTCTCAGGTGAGAGGCCCAGGGGTGAGCCTGCTGGATTGAATGGTACCTCAATTTTACCTTTTCAAGGCAGTTCCTTTCTGTTCTCATTATTGACTGTTAAACACTTTACATCTCACCAGCAGCTAGAGAGTACACAGTTGTCTAAAACCACATCACAATTTATTGTTGGTAGACTTTTTGCTGATGGTCAGTCGACTGGTGTGAGTTGAAACGTTTTTGTACA
>NW_028124021.1:0-12154 GCF_965194825.1 Balaenoptera physalus | reverse complement strand
TTTAAGTGGTAAACAATATGTTGCTTAGTTTTCTTGTTTTTGAGATTTACAAAAATATCAAACATTATGTTATCCACTGTGAATTGAGTTTTTCCCTCATTATATTTTTTCAGACTCATCATGTTATTTTATGTAATTGTAATTTATTCTTCCCATTCTTCCATAATATTCCACTGTGACTATTGCAAAATGTTATCCATACTCTTGCCAATGCATTGTTTCTAGTTTTTTTCGCTACCGTGAACAGTACTGTTCCGAACACCTTTCCTGATGTACATAGGCAAGAATTTCTCTAAAATAGTGTTCAAACTTTTTACTGCGAGTCACATTAAAGGATAAATTTTAGATCACGGCCTGGTAGATATTTAAAACAAGGAGTCTTCTAATCCATGAGTATAGTATATTGCTCCATTTATTTAAGTCTTTTAAATATCTTTCAATAAAATTTCATACTTTTTTCCACAAGGACATTAGGTTCATCCAGTCTGTGTAATCCCTCCTTCCAGAATTACAGTTAGAAGGCAGACCTTGTCATTCATCCCTTACTTTTCTTAATGTGTTTTCATATTTCTGTTAACTCGTATCACTGAACAAGGATGTGGATACTTCCTTCAGCTATTTCCTCCCGTTCTCTAATAACCTTTTGACTATTTTGTTACCTATTCATTAATTATACATTTTGATTCTAGAATTTTGCTTTGTTCTTTTCCAAATCAGTCTCTCCATTGTAATAGTTTCTTATTGGTTATACACTCAAAAAACTTTTTTTTCCTCTTGAACATTTTACATTATTATATACCTATTTTTCTAATTCCATTATCTGTTGACCTTGGGAATCTAAAGTTGTCTTTTAGTTCCTACTGTCTCTCATGTTACCCTATTTTATAGATGTGTTTTTTGTGATTAACAAAAAATTGTTGTATTAGGTTGACCTTAATTTGTGAGAATACTGTGGGTTTGTAGGTCTGTAGGGATGTTTCCTCCAGAGAGGATTTAATTTCTTTCTGTTGTGGCCCAGAACCTGCTATTACCCTGGGGGGCAACTTTAACCTCCTCAGGGTTTCCATCTTCATTGAAACACTCAGATCCAAACATATACAATTCACAGCTTCCTTCTCTGGTTAAAGTTCATAGTTGTTGTTGTTTTGGCTTAATTTTTAATCTTGAAGATTTTCCTTACTTGTCATGAACCCATCAATACCTTTCAAATCAAGTTTTATTCAGATTTTAGTAGTACTGTAATAGGAAGTCTTATAGAGTAGCTAGTCTACTTCCTTAACGGTCAGAAACTGAAGTCCAAGTGCATGTTATTGACTTCACGGCTCCTTCACATCTACTGACTGAATAGTACCCTTCATTAACTAAGTAGACAACATAATCAGCAAGGTCGCATTACAGCTGTGTATGTGTATGTTGGGGAGTGTGTCTGTGTACACGTGTTTGACTTAGATTACTATATATGTTACTTTGGAGAACTAAAGTTGATGGAATTCTTTGTCTGGGGACTATTCAAGTATTTTAAAAAATAGAGCCTGAAATTTTTTATCTGTTGGATATAATGTGGGAATGTTAAGACTTACATGCTAATTTCCATTAATAAGATGTCTCTGATGCTATGATAAAGAGGTTTTTGTTTCGTTGGTGGCACAGTGAACTAACAATCATTATATAAATCCTTCTACTCGTATGCGTCTGCATTAAAATGAGAATACAAGTTCTTGTTGGAAATATACTGACAACATTTTATTCTTCTAATCGGGTTTCCACTTTTTTTTTTTTTCTTCTGACAACCGCTTGGGAAACAAAATGTGGTGAATGCCAGTCTTTTAGACCATAAGGGATTTAATAGCGTCTGAGAAAAATTTCACCTATCTGCTCATTGTTTTATGCCAAGAAGATACAACAATTTATCCAATTAACCTTAAAATCCCGTGGGCTTTCAATGTATGTTGCACATATCACATTTTGATAGGCTATTCCACCCTCATCAAGGTTTTGCTTTAGCATGTTGGCAAGCACTGTCAAGTTTGTGCATGTGTTAGAATGCCTGAACAAACATTTAGGGTGTCCCATGAGGTGGTGGCAGAGAAACCCCAGGGTTGAGGATGAGATATGGGATGCCTCTGAACACAAGACTGTCAGATTATTCGTGCACCCAGTTACAGCTGGGAAGGGAAAGACCACTACAATTTAACAATGACCTAAAACAATAGTTTCTGTTGAACAGACAAAAGAATTAGGTGGTAGTAGGGAGGTTTATACCCTGTGGCATACAAAAAACAAACAGACAAAAAAAACCCTAACAAAATTCATTATAGTATATTTTTGTTGTAATTAGTTTTGTGAAAATAAAATTAAAGGACATATTTAAAATTAGTTGTTAGAGTTAATGACTTTAAAGGGATTAAATGTTGAATTGGATTCTCAGGATTTTAGTTTGTTTTTTTTCTCTTCTCTATTCAGTTTTGTAGTTTCTGCTCTCAGAAAATAAAACTCTCCAAATTATATAGCATCTTGTTTTATGTTTGAATAAACAATTCATTCCTGTTTGATCTCATATTTTCTGATCTAAGTTATGTATTGCTACATAATAAACTGAGTGTCAGTGTCTTAAAACTTTTAAAAAAACGTTGAGGTTAAGGAGTATCCAGAGGTTGTGAGGAGGAGGAGGTGTCCGAGTCACAGTTGTGCCTAAAATATAGATTTTGAACAATTCATCAGGAATCTCTACACGGTCAAAGTTTGTCTACTGGCTTGTTTTCTATTTGTTGAACATGCACTTAGTGACTATTCCTTGTATTGCTTTGCCTCTGCTTTTTGCAGATTTGGAATTATTGGGAATAGTTTTAAAAATGCAGGTTAAAGGACGCATGGGCTTTAACCAAATCTGGAAGAAACTGAAGTGCTTATGCTTTCTAGCCAAATAATTGATTGCTTCATATATTCTGAACACAGTCAACTCCAGGAAAATAGGACTATTGTATTGTCCCGGGGTCAGAGGGAGGGAACTCTTCTTAAATTATTCTATGCTACTTGCTCAGAAATACACTAATGAAGTTAAAAACAACAACAAAAAAGTAAAATTTTATTAAACTTAGAGTACTTAAAAAGGATAATGTAAATTATAAGAAATACAAATTACTGAAGGTACCTATAATAATAAGACATTGCTAGGTTCTTGGAAATAAAATATTTCTCTAAAGTGCCTGAAAGTAGCTATTGTGTTAAGTCCTTGTAGATCAGTGCTTCAGATATTGATTATTACTAGAATATTTATTTTTGGAAAGAGAATCATCATAAATGAGTGTCTAATTCACACAAAACCATGTAAAACAAAGTTCATAAAATGAATTAAGCTACATTGCTCTGTATTCACTTCATAAAAGTGGAATGTAGAATACTAGAACTCTTTTCTCTTAATCATGAAAATAGCTGTTATATAGCAACTTTTCCATAAAAATTCCTAGATTTGTCTGAGATTGTATAGCATATATAAATACTAGAATTATTCTTGTGCTTAATTACAGAAAAGAAGAGTTTTATTCTATACTATTTATTCATTGTGACATGCAATGCAGGAAATTGAACTCAGAATATAGATCAAGCAGCTGGGGGAAAAATCCATTATTCGTTTGATAAACACTTTGAGAAAGGCACAAAAGAATTGCCATAAATGTAAGGATTGCGACATATGTAGATATTCTAATTGCTTATGTAATTGTACATTTAAAAAATTTAATGTCTTTTGTTTTGCTCATATAACAACAATTTGAGCCTAAAACTCCCAACTGCATATTCAAATATACGTGCAGTGTAGATGTTATTCATTCAGTTAATCTTTCCAAATGTGACAAAGAAGAGGTTTAGGGTCGAAGTTGAGTGTAGGAGTTTTTCAAGATAACTGACTGTTGAAAATCCGAGTAGCTAAGCTGGGTTTTGTTTATTTTTCTCTGGGAATAAGAATCATGGGTCAGAGTACAGAGGAAAAATGTTGAAATGAAACTAGAATTTGAAAAGAGATAATCTCTCAGAGAGCCAGCAAAACTGAATGAGATAAGAGAGAAGTAATAATTTAAAGAAAAATTTAAAACTGCTGTGATACACAAATTTATTGGGGAAGGCCAATTTCAGAAGGCATAATGTAGCAATGGGAAGATGATAAAAAACAATGATTATGGGCCAAATGGACAGGGAACAATCAGAAGTGAAAAAAGTCATTTCTATAAAGACATTTTGGTAACTTGTGAGGCTAAGGGTATGGAACATCACCTAGGACAGAGGCTGATAGTCTTCCATGAGTCATTTTTAAAAATTGATGTATAGTTGATTTATAATGTTTCAGGTGTACAGCAAAGTGATTCAGTTATATATATATACACACATATATATGTACATATATACACACATATATTGTTTTTTTCAGATTCTTTTCATTATAGGTTATTACAAGATACTGAATATGGTTCCCTGTGCTATACAGTAGGTCCTTGTTGTTTATTTTATATATAGTAGTGTGTATCTGTTAATCTCAAATCCCTAATTTATCCCTACCCTACACCTTTCCCCTTTAGTAACCATAGTTTGTTTTCTATGTCTGTGAGTCTATTTAAGTTTTGTTAATAAGTTTCTTTGTATCAGTTTTTTTAGATTCCACATATAAGTGTTATCATACGATATTTGTCTTTCTTTGTCTGACTTCATTTAGTATGATAATCTCTAGGTCCATCCATGTTGCTGCAAATGACATTATTTCATTCTTTTTTATGGCTGAGTAATATTCCATTGTGTGTGTGTGTGTATGTGTGTATACACACACACATATACACCACATCTTCTTTATCCATTCATCTGTCAATGGACATTTAGGTTGCTTCCATGTCTTGGCTATTGTAAATAGTGCTGCTGTGAACATTGGGGTACATGTATAGTTTTGAATTAAATTTTTCCTTTTTCTGGGTATATACCCAGGAGTGGGATTGCAGGATCATATGCTAACTCTATTTTTAGTTTTTTAAGGAACCTCCATATTGTTCTCCATTGTGGCTGAACCAATTTACATTCCCACCAACAGTTCAAGAGGGTTCCTTTTCTCCACACCCTCTCCAGCATTTATTATTTGTAGACTTTCTGATGATGGCCATTCTGACTGGTGTGAGGTGATACCTCATTGTAGTTTTGATTTGCATTTCTCTAATAATTAGCAATGTTGAGCATCTTTTCATGTGCCTGTTGGCTATCAGGATGTCTTCTTTGGAAAAATGTCTATTTAGATCTTCTGCTCATTTTTTGATTGGGTTATTTGTTTTATAAATATTGAGCTGTATAAGCTGTTTGTATATTCGGGAAATTAATTTCTTGTTGGTCGGTTGCATCATTTGCAAATATTTTCTCCTAGTCCATAGGTTGTTGTTTTGTTTATGGTTTCCTTTGCTCTGCAAAAGCATTTAAGTTTAATTAGGTTCCGTGTGTTTATTTTTCCTTTTGTTTCCATTACTCTAGGAGACAGATCCAAAAAAATATTGCTGTGATTTATGTCAATGTGTGTTCTGCCTATGTTTTCCTCTAGGAGTTGTATAGTATTCGGGCTTGCCTTTAGGTCTTTAATTCATTTTGAGTTTCTTTTTGTATATGGTGTTAGAGAATGTTCTAATTTCATTCTTTTACATGTAGCAGTCCAGTTTTCCCAGCACCACTTATTCAAGAGACTGTCTTTTCTCCATTGTATATTCTTGCCTCCTTTGTCTTACGTTAACTGATCAAAAGTGCATGGATTTATTTCTGGGCTTTCTATCCTGTTCCATTGATCCATGTGTCTGTTTTTGTGCCAGTACCATACAGTTTAGATTATTGTAGCTTTGTAATATAGTCTGAAGTCAGGGAACTTGAGTCCTCCAGCACCTTTCTTCCTTCTCAATATTGTTTTGGCTATTTGACTCTTTTGTGTTTCCATATAGATTAAAAAAATTTTTGTTCCACTTCTGTGATTAATGTCATTGGTAGTTTGATAGGCGTTGCATTGAATCTGTAGCGTGCCTTGGGTAGTATGGTCATGTTAACAATATTGATTCTTCCAATCCAGGAACACAGTATATCATTCCATCTGTTTGTATCATCTTCAGTTTTTTTCATCAGCATCTTATATAAGTTTATGGAGTACAGGTCTTTTGCCTCCTTAGGTAGGTTTATTCCTAGGTATTTTATTCTTTTTGATGCAATGGTAAATGGGATTGTTTCCTTAATTTCTCTTTGTGATCTTTTGTTGTTAGTGTATAGAAATGCAACAGATTTCTGCGTATTAGTTTTGTATCTTACAACTTTACTAGATTCATTGATGAGCTCTAGTAGTTTTCTGGTGGTGTCTTTAGGATTTTCTATGTATAGTATCATGTCATCCACAAACAGTGACAATTTTACTTCTTCCTTTCCAATTTGAGTTCCTTTTATTTCTTTTTCTTCTCTGATTGCTGTGGCTAGGACTTTCAAAACTATGTTGACTAAAAGTGATGAGAGTGGGCATTCTTGTTTTGTTCCTGATCTTAGAGGGAATGCTTTCAGCTTTTCACTGTTGAGTATGATGTTAGCTGTGGGTTTGTCGTATATAGCGATTATTACATTGAGATATGTTCCCTCTATGCCCACTTTCTGGAGAGTTTTGTAAACCATAAATGGATGTTGAATTTTATCAGAAGCTTCTTTCTGCATCTATTAAGATGATCATGCGTCTTTATTCTTCTATGTGTTAATGTGATGTATCATATTAATTTACCTGAGTCTTTTTAATATCCCACATAGGTAAAAGAACAAAAGACACATTGGTGTAGTCTTTTAAGTGTGCAAGTTGATGATATTAAGGCATACTAATTGCATGCGTCTTATGACTCAGCAGTTCTGTTCTCAGGCACTTATTCCATATATATTCCATAGAAATTTTCATATGTATGTGTGAAAATATTAATTACAACAATGTTTGTGACCATCAGAAGTTGGAGACAATTTAAGTATCATCATTGGTAAAGTGCATGTAAGTAAATGTATAACATAGTGAATCTGCCAGTGATTCAAAACAATGAGTTAGATGTACATATAGCAACATGGATAAATCTCTTTTTTAGTCAAGTTTATTGAGGAATAACTCACATACATTAAATTCTATTTTTTTAACTGTGCATTTTGATGAATTTTGATAAACCTCTACAGTCAGGTAAATACAACCATAATCAAGATATACAAATATCCATCAACCCCAAAATTCTCTTGTGCCCCTTTGCAAATAATTCCTTTTACCACACTCACTTCTAAGCAACCCCTGATTAATTTTCTGTCCTTATAGTTTTGCCTATTCTAGAATATAATAAAAATTGAGTTATACTGTATGTAGTCTTTTTGCCTGAATTCTTTCCCTTAACATTATATTTTTGAGATTCTTCTGCTATAAACATAGTAGTTTTTTGTATTGCTGAGTAATATTCTCTTATTGGGCTGTAACCAAAATGTGTTTATCCTTTCACCAACTGATGGATGTTTGGGTTGTTTCCAGATCTGGGCTATTTTGAATAAGCTGCTATGAACACTTGCATACAGATATTTGTGTGAACATATGCTTTTACTTTTCTTGAGTAAATATCCAGAAATTAAATAACAGGGTCATATGGAAAATGTATATTTAACTTTATAAGAAATTGCTAAACTGGTTTCCAGTTGATCATACCATTTTACATTCCCACTAGCAATGTATGTGTTCCAGTTCTATGTTTACATCATCATTTGCTAATGTCAAGCTTTTCAGTTTTAGCCATCCTATTAGACGTTTACTGGTATGTTATGGTTCAGTTTACATTTTCTTGATAGCTAATTCATTTGAGTATCAATTTCAGGTGCTTTATAATCCATTTGTTTACTGTCTGTGTTGAAGTGTCCTAACCAACTTTTTGCCCTTTTTGTATTAGGTTGTTTGTATTCTTATGTTCAGTTGTAAGTGTTCTTTTTATATTGTGGCTGTAAGTCCTTTTATAAGATATGTATTTTGCAAACATTTTCTCCTAGCCTGGGGCTTGTATTTTCATTTTCTAGAAGTATATTTGAGAACATGTATTTTTTTATTTCAATATAGTCCAGTTTATCTAATTTTTTCTTTATGGTTGATGCTTTTGGTGTCATATCTAGGACATATTTAGTTATCACAAATATTTTTCTGTTTTCTTCTATATATTTTATATATTGAATACTTAAATTTATGTCTATGATCATTTTTGAGTTAACTTTTGTGTATGGTAAGGATCAAGGTAACTTTTTTGTATATGAAGGCCTAATTTTTCCAGTACCATGTTGAAAATATATTTTCTTCATTGAATTAATTTGGCACCATATATGCATATATTTCTGTGCGTATTTCTATTTTGTTCCACTGACAGATGTATCTAGCTAATTTCATACCCTATATGTAAAACCTTTTAAATTTGTTGATTGCTCTAGCTTTATAGTAAGTACTAGCATCAAGTAGTATGAGTCCTCCAACTTTATTCTTTTTCAAAATTGTTTTTGTTATTTTATATTCTTTGCTTTGCAATACACATTTTAGACTCAGCTTCTTAATTAATACAAAAATACTTCCAGAATTATGCTTGAAATTGTATTGAAGTTGTAGATCAATAAGTATAAAACTTCTGATGAGAAAAATGTGTCATTTTCTTCATTTATTTGATTTCTCTCAGCAATGTTTTGTAGCTTTTAGTGTATAAGTCTTGCAAATACTTGGTAAATTGACTCCTAATTATTTGCTTTTTGATGGAATGAACATTTTATATATATGTGTATATATACATTTATATATGTGTATATATATATACTTTAAATTTGAAGTTAAATATTTTGTTTGCTAGTATGTAGAAATGCAATTGATTTTTGTATCTTGACTTGTATCCTGTGTCCTTGATAAACTCACTTATTAATGCAAGTGGGTCTTTCTCAGATTTTGGAGGATTTTTCTATGTGGTAGATATTGTCAAATAAGAACAGAATTGTATTTCTTCTTTCTAATCTGTTTGCTCCACACTTATTTTTCTTTTCTAATTGAATTTTCCTTCTCTTTCTTTCTTTCTTTCTTTCTTTTTCTTTCTTTCTTTCTTTCTTTCTTTCTTTCTTTCTTTCTTTCTTTCTTTCTTTCTTTCTCTCCTTCCTTCCTTCCTTCCTTCCTTCCTTCCTTCCTTCCTTCCTTCCTTCCTTCCTTCCTTCCTTTCCTTCCTTTCCTTCCTTTCCTTCCTTCCTTCCTTCCTTCTTTCCTTCTTTCTTTTTTAATAATAGGAAATATTGCTCTAAATTGCTTTTCTTTAGAAATCCAGACAATTTTAACAAACTAAAATTTAAATAAATTATATATCCATTTAAATCTGTGCTATTTATTGTGTGTCAATTATCTATCTAAAATCTGTTAACATATAAAATATATATTGTTATGTTTAATATATAATAATGCCCTTATTAACTTCTGTCACTGCAGATTAGTTGACATTTTTTAGAGTTTTATATAAATGAAATCATGGCATATAGTGTTCCTTTCTTTTTTTCTTTTTTTCATTCACTCATTCTAATTATTTTGAGATTAATCCCTGCTATTGCATGTATCAATATCCCCCTCCTTTTTACTGCTAATTAGTATTCCATTGTATGGATATACCATTTTATTCATTCATTTACCTGTTGATGAACATTTGGGTTGTTTCTAGTTTTTAGGTGTTACAAATAAAGCTGCTGCAAACATTTATGTAAAAGTCTTTGAATGGATATATATTTCTTTTTATTTTAGGTAAATACCTAGGAGTGGAATGGCATGATCATCTGCTAGGTGAGTGCTTAACTTTTTAATAAACCACTAAACTTTTCCTAAGTGGTTATACTATTTAACATGCTGCATATGAGAGATTTAGTTGCTTCATATACACACCAGTACTTGATATTTTCTGCCTTTTTTATTTGTATTGCGTGTGTAGTGGCATTTCACTATGTTACTTACATGCATTTTGCATTCATCAATGGTTGGAAATCTTTTCATGTGCTTATTTGCCACCTGTATATCCTTTTTGGTAAAATGTCTCTTCATTTCTTTTGCCAGTTTTCTAACTGGATTATTTGGTTTTTTACTGTTGGGTTTCTAGAGTTTTTTTTTTTTTTTAATTGAGATATAGTTGACATATAACATTACATTAGTTTCAGGTTACAACATAATGATTTGATATATGTATATATTGTGAAATAATTGCCCACAATGTGTCTAGGTAAGATCCATCATCACATGTAGTTACAATATTTTTTTCTCAGATGAAAACTTTTAAGATCTACTCTCTTAGCTATTTTCAAATACACAGTACAGTAGTATTAGCTATAGTCACCACGCTGTACATTACTTCCCCAGGATATTTATTGTATAACTGGAAATTTGTACCTTTTGACCCCCTTCACCATTTCACCCACCCCCTCAAAATTTTGAATTTTTTAGAACTTCCATTACAAGTTCAATGAGAAACAGTGAGATTGAATATCCTTTTCTCTCTCTCTGTCTCTCTTAATTACAGAGATAACGATTTCCATGTTTCACTAATAAGTAAAATACTCATTATTGGTTTTTCAAAGGTGATCTTTATTAGTTTGAGGTAGCTCCCTGTTTGCTGAGAATTTTTATTATGAAGAGAATTTTAATCTTAATTTTCTTAAATGCTGTTTTCTGCATCTATTAAAATTCTTGTGTGATTTTCGAGTTTATGTAATCTGTAGTCATTGGTTAATCATACTGACTGATTTTCAAGTGTTGACAAATGCTTGCATTCCTGGATGAAGCCACTAATATACTATTGTTTTATATATTGTTGGACTTGATTTGATAACATTTTGTTAAAGATTTTGAGCCTGCATTTGTAAGAGATATTGGTCTGTAGTTTTCTTGTAATGTTGTTTTAGTATCAGGATAATGTGGTCTCACAAAATGTGAGGGAAAGCATTACTTAATCTTCTATTTTATAGAGGACTTAGTATATAATTGGTATTATTTATTCCTCAGATGTTTGATAGAATTTACCGTAAAAGCATCTGAGCTTGGAGTTTGATTTTTGAGAAATATATATTTAAATTTTTTACTACTAGACTATTCAGGTTACAGTTTTTTTCTTGAGTGAGTTTTGGTAATTTATATCTTTCAAGAAATTGCCCATTTCATCTTGTTATCAAATATATTATCATAAAGTTGTTTATATTTTTCCTTATTAATCTCTTAATGCCTGTATGTAGTGCTACATACACTTTCCTTCCTGGTATTGGTAAGCTATATATTTCTTGATCAGTCTGCCTAGAGTCTCACCAATTTCATTAATCTTTAAAGAATATTTTGGTTTTATTTACTTTTCTCTTTGGTCTTGTCTTTTCTGTTTTGTTCATTTTTGTTCTGACCTGTATTATTTCCTTTCTTCTGCTTGCTTTCAGATTAATTTGCTCTTCTGTTTTCAGTTGATTGTATTAGAAACCAATGTCATTTTTTGAGACCCTTCTTATTTTATAATTATAAGCATTTACTTCTACAAATTTGATTTTAAACTTTGCTTTAGCTGTGTTCCACAAATTTTGATGTTATGTTTTCTTTTCCACTGAGTGCAAAATATTGTCTCATTTGTGGTTTCTTTTTTTTTTTTTTTGATTTTTTTTAACATCTTTATTGGAGTATAATTGCTTTACAATGTTGTGTTAGTTTCTGCTGTATAACAAAGTGAATCAGCTATACATATACATATATCCCCATATCCCCTCCCTCTTGCGTCTCCCTCCCACCCTCCCTATCCCACCCCTCTAGGTGATCACAAAGCATGGAGCTGATCTCCCCGTGCTATGCGGCTGCTTCCCACTAGCTATCTATTTTACATTTGGTAGTGTATATATGTCAGTGCTACTCTCTCACTTTGTCTCAGCTTACCCTTCCCCCTCCCCGTGTCCTCAAGTCCATTCTCTACATCTGTGTCTTTATTCCTGTCCTACTCCTAGGTTCTTCAGAACATTTTTTTTTTAGATTCCCTATATATGTATTAACATACGATATTTGTTTTTCTCTTTCTGACTTACTTCACTCTGTATGACAGACTCTAGGTCCATCCACCTCACTACAAGTAACTCAATT
>NW_028124022.1:0-13000 GCF_965194825.1 Balaenoptera physalus | reverse complement strand
CCTTCACAAATCTCCAAGGCCTCTCTTACCAAAATGCTCCATGATCCCTGTCAGCACAATATTCGATGGCACTTTTCATCACAATGCTCCATGACCCCTGTCATCACAAAGTTCTCTGCCCATATCATCACAATGCTCCTTGTCACCTTTAATCACAATGCTCCATGCCCTTTCATCACAATGCTCCAGAATTCTTGTCATCGCAATGTTCCTTGACCGTGTCATCACAATGCTCCATGAACCTTGTCATCACAAAGCTCCATGACCCCTGTCATCACAATGATCCATGACCCTTGTCATCACAAAGCTCCATGACCCCTGTCATCACAATGATCCATGATGCTTGTCATCACAAAGCTCCATGACCACTGTCATCACAATGCTCCATGACCGTTGTCATCACAAAGCTCCTTGACCCCTGTCATCACATTGATCCATGACTCCTTTCCTCACAGTGCTCCAATACCCTTTTCATCACAATGCTCCATGCCATTGTCAGCACAATGCTCCTTGGACCCTGTCATCAAAATGCTCCATCCCATTTTCATCACAATGCTCCAGATATCCTATCATTACAATGCTCCATGCCCGTGTCAAGACAATGCTCCATGACCCATGTCATCAAATTGCTTTATGAACCTTGTTATCAGAATAATCCATGTCCCCTGTCATCAAAATGATCCATGACAGTTGTCATCACAATGCTGCATGATACCTTTCATCCCAACTCTCTGTCACCGCTGTCATCACAATGCTCCAGGACAATTTTCATCACAATGCTCCATGCCCCCTGTCATCACAGTGCCCCTTAACACCTGTAATCACAATGCTCCATGACCCTGTCATCACAATGCTACATGAACCCTGTCATCACATTGTTCCATGGCCTATGTATTCACAATGCTCCATGGACCCTGTAATCACACTTCTCCATGTTCCCTTTCAACACAATGGTCCATGAACCCTGTCATCACAACGTTCCATGAAAGTTGTCATCAAAAGTCTCCATGACCCTGGTCACCACAAGGTTCCCTGCTCTTGTCATCACAATGCTCCATGACCCTTGTAATCACAGTGGTACATGGCCTTGTCACCACAATGTTCCATGGCCTCTGTCATCACCATGCTCCATGGTCTTTCTCATCACAATGCTCTATGACCCCTGTCATCACTATGCTTGATGACCATTGTCATCACAATGCTCCAAGGCCCCTGTCATCACAATGCCTCATGGTCTTGTAATCACAATGCTCAATGACCCCTGTCATCACAACGCTCCATGCCTTTGTCATCACAATGCTCCATGGCCCCTGTAATCACAATGCTCCAGAACACTTGTCAGCATAATACTCCATTCCCGTGTCATCCCATTGCTCAATGACATTTGTCATCAAAATGTTCCTTGGCCTTTGGCATCACAGTGATCCATCATAACTTTAATCAAAATTCTACATGACCATTGTCATCACAATGCAAGGTGACCAATGTCATCACAATGCCCCAAGACACGTGTCATCACAATTCGCCTTGGCCCTTGTTATCTCAATGCTGTATGAACCGTGTCATCACTAGGTTTCAGGACACTTGTCATCAAAGAGATCCATGACAACATTCATCACAATGCCCCATGAACTCTGTTATCTCAACGCTCCATGGCCTTTTTTATTCCCAATGTTCCATTGTCCCGATAATAACATTGCTCCATGAACACTTTCATCACAATGCTCCTTGACCACTGTCACCGTAATGACCCATGACGTTTCTCATCACTGTGCTCCAAGGCCACTCTCATCAAAATGCTCCATGATCTGTGTCAGCCCAATATTGCATGACAGTTGTCATCACAAGGCTCTATGATCCCTGTAATCACAATGATCCCTGCCAATAACATCACAATATTCCATGTCTCCTGTAATCACAATGCTCCATGCCCTTGTCATCACAATGCTCCAGGTCTGTTTTCATCACCATGCTTCATGCCCGTGTCATCACAATGCTCCATGAATCTTGTCTTCACAATGCTCCATGGCCCATGTCATCACAATGCTCCCTGACTCCTTTCAACAAAATGCCTGATGACTACTGTCATCAAAATGCTAAATGGCACTTGTCATCACAATGCTCTATGACGCCTGTCATCACTATTCTCCATGTCACTTGTTATCACAATGCTCCATGGCTCCTGTAATCACAGTACTCCATGACCCCTTTCATCACAATGCCCAATGCCACCTCTTATCACAATTCTCCATGGCATTTGTCATCACGATGCTCCATGACACCTGTCATCACAATGCTCCATGACACTTGTCATCACAATGCTCGATGGCCCTTGTCATCACAATGTTCCTTGGTGCTTTTCATCGCAATGTTCCATGACAACTCTCATCAAAATACTCCAAGATTTGTTTCATCCCAATGCTCCATGGCCCTTGTCATTACAAATCCACATGATCCCTTTCATCACAATTGTCCATGGCAACTTACATAAAAATGCTCCATGCCCCTGTCATCACAATGCCCAAAGATATCTGTTTTTACAATGATCCATGACCCTTGTCATCACAAGGCTCCATGTCCCTTGTATTCACATTGCTCCATGGCCCTTGTCATCACAATGCTCCATAGCGCTTTTCATCGCAAGGCTCCATGACCGCTTTCAGCACAATGCCCCATGACCCCTGTCATCATGATGCTCAACTGCCCTTGTCATCACAAGTCTCCATGAAACATTTCCTCAAAATGCTCCAGTACGCCTTTCATCCAAATTCCCCGTGGCCACTGTCATCACAATTCTCCATGACCACTGTCATCATAATGGTCCATGACCCGTTTCATCTCAATGCTCCATGACACCCGTCACCACAGTGCTCCATGGCCTTTGTCATCACAATGTTCCATGTCCCCTATAATCAAAATGCTCCATGCCTTTTTCCTCACAATGCTCCAGAATTCTTGTCATCACAATGTTCCATGACCGTGGCATCACAATGCTCCATGGCCCTTGTCATCACAATGCTCCAGAATCTTGTCATCACAATGTTCCATGACCGTGTCATCACAATGCTACATGACCCTGGTCATCAGAGTTCTCCCTGACCATTGTCATCACAATGCTCTATGTCGCTTTTCATCACAATTCTCAATGACCACTTTAATCACTATGCTGGCTGACCATTTTCATCACATTTCTCTATTGTCATTACAATTCCCCATCGTCCCTTTCTTCACAATGCTCCATGATGCCTGTCATCACAATGCTCCACGGCTTCTGTTATCACAATGCTCCAGGACCAGTTTCATCACAATACTCCATCCCCTTGTCATCACAGTGCACAATGAAACCTTTCATTACAATGCTCCATGACACTTGTCATCACAATGCTCCATGGCCTTTATCGTCACAATGCTCCCAGGCACTTTTCATCACGATGTTCCATGAAAACTTTCATCACATTGCTCCATGACCATTGTCATCACAATAGTCCATAGCCTTGTCAACACAATGCTGCATAATCCCTGTCATCACAATTCTCCATGACTGCAGTCATCACATATTCCAGGACAATTTTCATAACAATGCTTCATGCCCCCAGTCATCACAGTGCTCCATGATACATTTCATCACAATTCCTAGATGATCAATGTCATCACAATGCCCCATGACACCTGTCATCACAATTCGCTATGATCCTTGTCATCACAATACTCGATGAACTGTGTCATCACAGTGTTCCAGGACACATGTCATCACAATGATCCATGACTACTTTCATCACAATGCTCCAATACACCTGTCATCACAATGCTCCATGGCCCCTGTTATCATATTGCTCCATGATCTCTTTGATCACAATGCTCCATGACCAGTGTCATCACCATGCCTCATGACGCCTGTCATCTCAATGCTCCATGGCCCCTTTCATCACAATGCTCCATGAACCCAGTCATCACAGTGATCCCTGCCCTTTTCATCGCAATGCTCCATGGGCCCTGTCATCACAATGCTCCATGCCCTTGTCATCAAAATGCTCCAGAACTCTTGTCATCATAATGCTCCATGCCAATGTCATCAAAATGCCCCATGACACTTGTCATCACAATGCTCCATGGCCTTTGTCATCACAATGTTCCATGGCCCCTGTCATCACAATTCTCCATGCCCTTGTCATCAAAATGCTCCAGAACTCTTGTCATCATAATGCTCCATGCCAATGTCATCAAAATGCCCCATGACACTTGTCATCACAATGCTCCATGGCCTTTGTCATCACAATGTTCCATGGCCCCTGTCATCACAGTGCTCCATGATAACTTTCATCACAATTCTAGATGACCACTGTCATCACAATGCCCCATGACAGATGTCATCCCAATTCGCCATGGTCCTTGTCATCACAATGCTCCATGAACCGTGTCATCACAAGGTTCCAGGACACTTGTCATCACAATGATCCATGATCACTTTCATCACAATGCTCCATGAACCCTGTCGTCTCAATGCTCCATAGTCTTTGTATTCACAATGCTCCATGGCTCCTGTAATCACAGTGCTCCATGACCCCTTTCATCACAATGCTCCCAGACCGCTGTCATCACAATGCCCCATGACGCCTGCCTTCACAAATCTCCAAGGCCTCTCTTACCAAAATGCTCCATGATCCCTGTCAGCACAATATTCGATGGCACTTTTCATCACAATGCTCCATGACCCCTGTCATCACAAAGTTCTCTGCCCATATCATCACAATGCTCCTTGTCACCTTTAATCACAATGCTCCCCCTTTCATCACAATGCTCCAGAATTCTTGTCATCGCAATGTTCCTTGACCGTGTCATCACAATGCTCCAAGAAACTTGTCATCACAAAGCTGCATGACCCCTGTCATCACAATGATCCATGACCCTTGTCATCACAAAGCTCCATGACCCCTGTCATCACAATGATCCATGACCCTTGTCATCACAAAGCTCCATGACCACTGTCATCACAATGCTCCATGACCGTTGTCATCACAAAGCTCCATGATCCCAGTCATCACATTGATCCATGACTCCTTTCCTCACAGTGCTCCAGTACCCTTTTCATCACAATGCTCCATGCCATTGTCAGCACAATGCTCCTTGGACCCTGTCATCAAAATGCTCCATCCCCTTTTCATCACAATGATCCAGATATCCTATCATTACAATGCTCCATGCCCGTGTCAACACAATGCTCCATGACCCATGTCATCAAATTGCTTTATGAACCTTGTTATCAGAATAATCCATGACCCCTGTCATCACAATGATCCATGACAGTTGTCATCACAATGCTGCATGATACCTTTCATCCCAACTCTCTGTCACCGCTGTCATCACAATGCTCCAGGACAATTTTCATCACAATGCTCCATGCCCCCTGTCATCACAGTGCCCCTTAACACCTGTAATCACAATGCTCCATGACCCTGTCATCACAATGCTACATGACCACTGTCATCACATTGTTCCATGGCCTATGTATTCACAATGCTCCATGGACCCTGTAATCACACTGCTCCATGTTCCCTTTCAACACAATGGTCCATGAACCCTGTCATCACAACGTTCCATGAAAGTTGTCATCAAAAGTCTCCATGACCCTGGTCACCACAAGGTTCCCTGCTCTTGTCATCACAATGCTCCATGACCCTTGTAATCACAGTGCTACATGGCCTTGTCACCACAATGTTCCATGGCCTCTGTCATCACCATGCTCCATGGTCTTTCTCATCACAATGCTCTATGACCCCTGTCATCACTATGCTTGATGACCATTGTCATCACAATGCTCCAAGGCCCCTGTCATCACAATGCCTCATGGTCTTGTAATCACAATGCTCAATGACCCCTGTCATCACAACGCTCCATGCCTTTGTCATCACAATGCTCCATGGCCCCTGTAATCACAATGCTCCAGAACACTTGTCAGCATAATACTCCATTCCCGTGTCATCCCATTGCTCAATGACATTTGTCATCAAAATGTTCCTTGGCCTTTGGCATCACAGTGATCCATGATAACTTTAATCAAAATTCTACATGACCATTGTCATCACAATGCAAGGTGACCAATGTCATCACAATGCCCCAAGACACGTGTCATCACAATTCGCCTTGGCCCTTGTTATCTCAATGCTGTATGAACCGTGTCATCACTAGGTTTCAGGACACTTGTCATCAAAGAGATCCATGACAACATTCATCACAATGACCCATGAACTCTGTTATCTCAACGCTCCATGGCCTTTGTATTCCCAATGTTCCATTGTCCCGATAATCACATTGCTCCATGAACACTTTCATCACAATGCTCCTTGACCACTGTCACCGTAATGACCCATGACGTTTCTCATCACTGTGCTCCAAGGCCACTCTCATCAAAATGCTCCATGATCTGTGTCAGCCCAATATTGCATGACAGTTGTCATCACAAGGCTCTGTCATCCCTGTAATCACAATGATCCCTGCCAATAACATCACAATGTTCCATGTCTCCTGTAATCACAATGCTCCATGCCCTTGTCATCACAATGCTCCAGGTCTGTTTTCATCACCATGCTTCATGCCCGTGTCATCACAATGCTCCATGAATCTTGTCTTCACAATGCTCCATGGCCCATGTCATCACAATGCTCCGTGACTCCTGTCAACACAATGCCTGATGACTCCTGTCATCAAAATGCTAAATGGCACTTGTCATCACAATGCTCTATGACGCCTGTCATCACTATTCTCCATGTCACTTGTTATCACAATGCTCCATGGCCCCTGTAATCACAGTACTCCATGACCCCTTTCATCACAATGCCCAATGCCACCTCTTATCACAATTCTCCATGGCATTTGTCATCACGATGCTCCATGACACCTGTCATCACAATGCTCCATGACACTTGTCATCACAATGCTCGATGGCCCTTGTCATCACAATGTTCCTTGGTGCTTTTCATCGCAATGTTCCATGACAACTCTCATCAAAATACTCCAAGATTTGTTTCATCCCAATGCTCCATGGCCCTTGTCATTACAAATCCACATGATCCCTTTCATCACAATTGTCCATGGCAACTTACATAAAAATGGTCCATGCCCCTGTCATCACAATGCCCAAAGATATCTGTTTTTACAATGATCCATGACCCTTGTCATCACAAGGCTCCATGTCCCTTGTATTCACATTGCTCCATGGCCCTTGTCATCACAATGCTCCATAGCGCTTTTCATCGCAATGCTCCATGACCGCTTTCAGCACAATGCCCCATGACCCCTGTCATCATGATGCTCAACTGCCCTTGTCATCACAAGTCTCCATGAAACATTTCCTCAAAATGCTCCAGTACGCCTTTCATCCAAATTCCCCGTGGCCACTGTCATCACAATTCTCCATGACCACTGTCATCATAATTGTCCATGACCCGTTTCATCTCAATGCTCCATGACACCCGTCACCACAGTGCTCCATGGCCTTTGTCATCACAATGTTCCATGTCCCCTATAATCAAAATGCTCCATGCCTTTTTCCTCACAATGCTGCAGAATTCTTGTCATCACAATGTTCCATGACCGTGGCATCACAATGCTCCATGGCCCTTGTCATCACAATGCTCCAGAATTCTTGTCATCACAATGTTCCATGACCGTGTCATCACAATGCTACATGACCCTGGTCATCAGAGTTCTCCCTGACCTTTGTCATCACAATGCTCTATGTCGCTTTTCATCACAATTCTCAATGACCACTTTAATCACTATGCTCGCTGACCATTTTCATCACATTTCTCTATTGGCATTACAATTCCCCATCGTCCCTTTCTTCACAATGCTCCATGATGCCTGTCATCACAATGCTCCACGGCTTCTGTTATCACAATGCTCCAGGACCAGTTTCATCACAATACTCCATCCACTTGTCATCACAGTGCACAATGAAACCTTTAATTACAATGCTCCATGACACTTGTCATCACAATGCTCCATGGCCTTTGTCGTCACAGTGCTCCCAGGCACTTTTCATCACGATGTTCCATGAAAACTTTCATCACATTGCTCCATGACCATTGTCATCACAATAGTCCATAGCCTTGTCAACACAATGCTGCATAATCCCTGTCATCACAATTCTCCATGACTGCAGTCATCACATATTCCAGGACAATTTTCATAACAATGCTTCATGCCCCCAGTCATCACAGTGCTCCATGATACATTTCATCACAATTCCTAGATGATCAATGTCATCACAATGCCCCATGACACCTGTCATCACAATTCGCTATGATCCTTGTCATCACAATACTCGATGAACTGTGTCATCACAGTGTTCCAGGACACATGTCATCACAATGATCCATGACTATTTTCATCACAATGCTCCAATACACCTGTCATCACAATGCTCCATGGGCCCTGTTATCATATTGCTCCATGATCTCTTTGATCACAATGCTCCATGACCAGTGTCATCACCATGCCTCATGACGCCTGTCATCTCAATGCTCCATGGCCCCTTTCATCACAATGCTCCATGAACCCAGTCATCACAGTGTTCGCTGCCCTTTTCATCACAATGCTCCATGGGCCCTGTCATCACAATGCTCCATGCCCTTGTCATCAAAATGCTCCAGAACTGTTGTCATCATAATGCTCCATGCCAATGTCATCAAAATGCCCCATGACACTTGTCATCCCAATGCTCCATGGCCTTTGTCATCACAATGTTCCATGGCCCCTGTCATCACAATTCTCCATGCCCTTGTCATCAAAATGCTCCAGAACTCTTGTCATCATAATGCTCCATGCCAATGTCATCGAAATGCCCCATGACACTTGTCATCACAATGCTCCATGGCCTTTGTCATCACAATGTTCCATGGCCCCTGTCATCACAGTGCTCCATGATAACTTTCATCACAATTCTAGATGACCACTGTCATCACAATGCCCCATGACAGATGTCATCCCAATTCGCCATGGTCCTTGTCATCACAATGCTCCATGAACCGTGTCATCACAAGGTTCCAGGACACTTGTCATCACAATGATCCATGATCACTTTCATCACAATGCTCCATGAACCCTGTCGTCTCAATGCTCCATAGTCTTTGTATTCACAATGCTCCATGGCTCCTGTAATCACAGTGCTCCATGACCCCTTTCATCACAATGCTCCAAGACCGCTATCATCACAATGCCCCATGAGGCCTGGCTTCACAAATCTCCAAGGCCTCTCTTACCAAAATGCTCCATGATCCCTGTCAGCACAATATTCGATGGCACTTTTCATCACAATGCTCCATGACCCCTGTCATCACAAAGTTCTCTGCCCATATCATCACAATGCTCCTTGTCACCTTTAATAACAATGCTCCATGCCCTTTCATCACAATGCTCCAGAATTCTTGTCATCGCAATGTTCCTTGACCGTGTCATCACAATGCTACATGACCCTTGTCATCACAAAGCTCCATGACCCCTGTCATCACAATGATCCATGACCCTTGTCATCACAAAGCTCCATGACCCCTGTCATCACAATGATCCATGACGCTTGTCATCACAAAGCTCCATGACCACTGTCATCACAATGCTCCATGATCGTTGTCATCACAAAGCTCCATGACCCCTGTCATCACATTGATCCATGACTCCTTTCCTCACAGTGCTCCAGTACCCTTTTCATCACAATGCTCCATGCCATTGTCAGCACAATGCTCCTTGGACCCTGTCATCAAAATGCTCCATCCCCTTTTCATCACAATGCTCCAGATATCCTATCATTACAATGCTCCATGCCCGTGTCAACACAATGCTCCATGACCCATGTCATCAAATTGCTTTATGAACCTTGTTATCAGAATAATCCATGACCCCTGTCATCACAATGATCCATGACATTTGTCATCACAATGCTGCATGATACCTTTCATCCCAACTCTCTGTGACCGCTGTCATCACAATGCTCCAGGACAATTTTCATCACAATGCTCCATGCCCCCTGTCATCACAGTGCCCCTTAACACCTGTAATCACAATGCTCCATGACCCTGTCATCACAATGCTACATGACCTCTGTCATCACATTGTTCCATGGCCTATGTATTCACAATGCTCCATGGACCCTGTAATCACACTGCTCCATGTTCCCTTTCAACACAATGGTCCATGAACCCTGTCATCACAACGTTCCATGAAAGTTGTCATCAAAAGTCTCCATGACCCTGGTCACCACAAGGTTCCCTGCTCTTGTCATCACAATGCTCCATGACCCTTGTAATCACAGTGGTACATGGCCTTGTCACCACAATGTTCCATGGCCTCTGTCATCACCATGCTCCATGGTCTTTCTCATCACAATGCTCTATGACCCCTGTCATCACTATGCTTGATGACCATTGTCATCACAATGCTCCAAGGCCCCTGTCATCACAATGCCTCATGGTCTTGTAATCACAATGCTCAATGACCCCTGTCATCACAACGCTCCATGCCTTTGTCATCACAATGCTCCATGGCTCCTGTAATCACAATGCTCCAGAACACTTGTCAGCATAATACTCAATTCCCGTGTCATCCCATTGCTCAATGACATTTGTCATCAAAATGTTCCTTGGCCTTTGGCATCACAGTGATCCATGATAACTTTAATCAAAATTCTACATGACCATTGTCATCACAATGCAAGGTGACCAATGTCATCACAATGCCCCAAGACACGTGTCATCACAATTCGCCTTGGCCCTTTTTATCTCAATGCTGTATGAACCGTGTCATCACTAGGTTTCAGGACACTTGTCATCAAAGAGATCCATGACAACATTCATCACAATGCCCCATGAACTCTGTTATCTCAATGCTCCATGGCCTTTGTATTCCCAATGTTCCATTGTCCCAATACTCACATTGCTCCATGAACACTTTCATCACAATGCTCCTTGACCACTGTCACCGTAATGACCCATGACGTTTCTCATCACTGTGCTCCAAGGCCACTCTCATCAAAATGCTCCATGATCTGTGTCAGCCCAATATTGCATGACAGTTGTCATCACAAGGCTCTATGATCCCTGTAATCACAATGATCCCTGCCAATAACATCACAATGTTCCATGTCTCCTGTAATCACAATGCTCCATGCCCTTGTCATCACAATGCTCCAGGTCTGTTTTCATCACCATGCTTCATGCCCGTGTCATCACAATGCTCCATGAATCTTGTCTTCACAATGCTCCATGGCCCATGTCATCACAATGCTCCGTGACTCCTGTCAACACAATGCCTGATGACTCCTGTCATCAAAATGCTAAATGGCACTTGTCATCACAATGCTCTATGACGCCTGTCATTACTATTCTCCATGTCACTTGTTATCACAATGCTCCATAGCCCCTGTAATCACAGTACTCCATGACCCCTTTCATCACAATGCCCAATGCCACCTCTTATCACAATTCTCCATGGCATTTGTCATCACGATGCTCCATGACACCTGTCATCACAATGCTCCATGACACTTGTCATCACAATGCTCGATGGCCCTTTTCATCACAATGTTCCTTGGTGCTTTTCATCGCAATGTTCCATGACAACTCTCATCAAAATACTCCAAGATTTGTTTCATCCCAATGCTCCATGGCCCTTGTCATTACAAATCCACATGATCCCTTTCATCACAATTGTCCATGGCAACTTACATAAAAATGCTCCATGCCCCTGTCATCACAATGCCCAAAGATATCTGTTTTTACAATGATCCATGACCCTTGTCATCACAAGGCTCCATGTCCCTTGTATTCACATTGCTCCATGGCCCTTGTCATCACAATGCTCCATAGAGCTTTTCATCGCAATGCTCCATGACCGCTTTCAGCACAATGCCCCATGACCCCTGTCATCATGATGCTCAACTGCCCTTGTCATCACAAGTCTCCATGAAACATTTCCTCCAAATGCTCCAGTACGCCTTTCATCCAAATTCCCCGTGGCCACTGTCATCACAATTCTCCATGACCACTGTCATCTTAATGGTCCATGACCCGTTTCATCTCAATGCTCCATGACACCCGTCACCACAGTGCTCCATGGCCTTTGTCATCACAATGTTCCATGTCCCCTATAATCAAAATGCTCCATGCCTTTTTCCTCACAATGCTCCAGAATTCTTGTCATCACAATGTTCCATGACCGTGGCATCACAATGCTCCATGGCCCTTGTCATCACAATGCTCCAGAATTCTTGTCATCACAATGTTCCATGACCGTGTCATCACAATGCTACATGACCCTGGTCATCAGAGTTCTCCCTGACCTTTGTCATCACAATGCTCTATGTCGCTTTTCATCACAATTCTCAATGACCACTTTAATCACTATGCTCGCTGACCATTTTCATCACATTTCTCTATTGTCATTACAATTCCCCATCGTCCCTTTCTTCACAATGCTCCATGATGCCTGTCATCACAATGCTCCACGGCTTCTGTTATCACAATGCTCCAGGACCAGTTTCATCACAATAATCCATCCCCCTTGTCATCACAGTGCACAATGAAACCTTTCATTACAATGCTCCATGACACTTGTCATCACAATGCTCCATGGCCTTTATCGTCACAATGCTCCCAGGCACTTTTCATCACGATGTTCCATGAAAACTTTCATCACATTGCTCCATGACCATTGTCATCACAATAGTCCATACCCTTGTCAACACAATGCTGCATAATCCCTGTCATCACAATTCTCCATGACTGCTGTCATCAAATAATCCAGGACAATTTTCATAACAGTGCTTCATGCCCCCAGTCATCACAGTGCTCCATGATACATTTCATCACAATTCCTAGATGATCAATGTCCTGACAGTGCCCCATGACACCTGTCATCACAATTCGCTATGACCCTTGTCATCACAATACTCGATGAACTGTGTCATCACAGTGTTCCAGGACACATGTCATCACAATGATCCATGACT
>NW_028124023.1:0-13000 GCF_965194825.1 Balaenoptera physalus | reverse complement strand
TAATCATATTGCTCCATGATCCCCTTCATCACAATGCTCCATGACCCCTGTCATCACAATGCTCGAAGACCCTTGTCATCACAATGCTCCATGGTCCCTATAATCACAATGCTCCATGCGCTTGTAATCACAGTGCTCCAGAATTCTTGTCATCAAAATATTCCATGGCCTTTGTCATCACAATGCTCCATGACCCTGTCATCACAATGCTTGATGAACTTTGTCATCACAATGCTCCCTGAACCGTGTCATCACAAGTTTCCAGGACCCTTTTCATCACAATAATCCATGACCCCTGTCATCTCAATGCTCCATGACCTTTGTATTCACAATGCTCCATGGCCCCTCTAATTTCGGTGCTCCACGACCCGTGTCATCAAAATTCTCCCTGGTATATTTCACCACAATTCTAGATGACCACTCTCATCACTGTGCTCCACGGCCCCAGTCATCAGAGTCCTCCATGATACCTTTCAACACAATTCTATATGACCACTGTCATCACAATGCCCCATGACACCTGTCATCACAATTCGCCATGGCACTTGTCATCACAATGCTCCATAAACCATGTCATCACAATGTTCATGGACACTTGTCAGCACAATGCTCCATGACAACTTACATCACAATGCTCCTTGACCCCTGTCATTTCATTGCCCCATGGCCTATGCATTCACAATGTGCCATGGCCCCTGTAATCACATTGCTCCATGATCCCTTTCATCACAATGCTCTATGACCACTCTCATCACAATACCCCATGACACCTATCATCATAATGCTCCAAGGCCCCTCTCATCACAATGCTCCATGATTCCTGTCATCACAATGTTCCATGACTCTTGTCATCAAAATGCCTCATGATCCATTTAATCACAATGCTCCATGATTCCTTTCATCACATGCTCCATGATACTTGTCATTGCACTGCCCCATGACTTTCTTCATAACAATGCTCCATGATACCAGTCATCACAATGCTCCATGACCATTGTCGTTCACAATGCTCCATGCCCCTTTCAACACAATGCTCCATGACCACTGTCATCACAATGCCCCATTGCCCCTGTCATTACAATGCTCCTTGACCACTGTCATCACAATGTTCCATGATCGCTGTAATCACAATTACCCATGACACCTTTCTTCACAAGGCTCCAGTTCGCCTTTCATCACAATGCCGCATGCCCCTTGTCATCACAATGCTGAATGCAGTTGTCATCACAGTGCACCATGGCCCCTGTTATCACAATTCTCCATGCCCTTGTCATCAAAATGCTCCAGAAGTCATGTCATCACAGTGCTCCATTCCTTTGTCTTCACAATGCTCCATGACCACGGTCATCACAATGCTCCATGATCCGAGTAATCACAATGATCCATGACCCCTTTCCTCACAATGCTCCAATACCTCTTTCATCACAATGCTCATGTCACTTGTTATCACAATGCTCCATGCCTTATAATCACAATGCTCCATGGCACGTTTCCTCACAATGCTCCAGTACCCCATTCATCACATGTCTCTATGCCAATTGTCATCAAAATTATACATGCTCTTATCATCACAATGGGCCAGGATCCATTTAATCACAGTGCTCCATGACCCCTTTCATAACAATGCTCCATGACACCTGTCATCACAATGATCCATGACCCGTTTCATCTCAATGCTGCATGGCACCTGTCATCAGAATGCTCCAGGGCCTTTGTCATCACAATGCTCCATGGCCCCTATTATCACAGTGCTCCATGTTACATTTCATCACAATTCTAGATGACTACTGTCATCACAAATCCCCATGACACCTCTCATCACAATTCGCCATGGCACTTGTCATCACAATGCTCCATGACAACTTACCTCACAATGCTCCATGACCCCTGTCATCACAATGCTTGATGAACTTTGTCATCACAAAGTTCCATGAACCGTGTCGTCACGAGGTTCCGGAACCCTTGTCATCACCAATGATCCATGACCGCTGTCATCTCAATGCTCCATGACCTTTGTATTCACAATGCTCCATGGCCCCTGTAATTGCGGTGCTCCACGACCCCTGTCTTCAAAATGCTCCGTTGTATATTTCATCACAATTCTAGATGACCACTCTCATCACTGTGCTCCACGGCCCCTGTCATCAGAGTCCTCCATGATACCTTTCAACACAATTCTATATGACCACTGTCATCACAATGCCCCATGACACCTGTCATCACAATTCGCCAAGGCACTTGTCATCACAATGCTCCATAAACCATGTCATCACAATGTTCATGGACGATTGTCATCACAATGCTCCATGACAACTTACACCACAATGCTCCTTGACTCCTGTCATTTCATTTCTCCATGGCCTATACATTCACAATGTGCCATGGCCCCTGTAATCACATTGCTCCATGATCCCTTTCATCACAATGCTCTATGACCACTCTCATCACAATACTCCATGACGCCTATCATCATAATGCTCCAAGGCCCCTCTCATCACAATGCTCCATGATCCCTGTCAACACAATGTTCCATGACTCTTGTCATCAAAATGCCTCATGATCCATTTAATCACAATGCTCCATGACTCCTTTCATCACATGCTCCATGATAGTTGTCATTACACTGCCCCATGTCTTTCTTCATAACAATGCTCCATGATACCAGTCATCACAATGCTCCATGACCATTGTCGTTCACAATGCTCCATGCCCCTTTCAACACAATGCTCCATGACAACTGTCATCACAATGCTCCATGGCCTTTGTCATCACAATTATACATGGCCCCTGTAATCACAATGCTCCATACACTTGTCATCGCAATGCTCCAGATCATTCCTCATCATAATGCTCCATGCCCGTGTCATAACAATGCTCCATGGCCCCTGTCATCACAGTGCTCCGTGATACCTTTCATCATAATGATAGATGACCACTGTCATCAAAATGCTCCATGACACCTGTCATCATAATTGGCCATGGCCCTTGTCATCACAATGCTCCAGGACACTTGTCTTCACAATGTTCCATGGCGCATTTCATCACAATGCTCCATGACAACTTTCATCAAATTGCTCCATGATGCCTTTCATCACAATGCTCCATGGCCTTTGTCATCAAAATTCTACATGGCCCCTGTAATAACAGTGCTTCATGACAACTTTTATCACAATGCTCCATGACCACCCTCATCACAATGCCAGATAAGACCTATCATGACAATGCTCCATGGCCCTTGTCATCAAAATGCTCCATGGTCCCTATAATCACAATGCTCCATGCGCTTGTCATCACAGTGCTCCAGAATTCTTGTCATCAAAATGCTCCATGGCCTTTGTCATCACAATGCTCCATGACCCCTGTCATCACAATGTTTGATGAACCTTGTCCTCACAATGCTCCCTGAACCGTGTTATCACACGTCTCCAGGACCCTTGTCATCACAATGATACATGACCTCTGTCATCTCAATGCTCCATGACCTTTGTATTCACAATGCTCCATGGCCCCTCTAATTTCGGTGCTCCACGACCCCTGTCATCAAAATGCTCCCTGGTATATTTCATCACAATTCTAGATGACCACTCTCATCACTGTGCTCCACGGCCCCTGTCATCAGAGTCCTCCATGATACCTTTCAACACAATTCTATATGACCACTGTCATCACAATGCCCCATGACACCTGTCATCACAATTCGCCATGGCACTTGTCATCACAATGCTCCATAAACCATGTCATCACAATGTTCATGGACACTTGTCATCACAATGCTCCATGACAACTTACATCACAATGCTCCTTGACCCCTGTCATTTCATTGCTCCATGGCCTATGCATTCACAATGTGCCATGGCCCCTGTAATCACATTGCTCCATGATCCCTTTCATCACAATGCTCTATGACCACTCTCATCACAATACCCCATGACGCCTATCATCATAATGCTCCAAGGCCCCTCTCATCACAATGCTCCATGATCCCTGTCATCACAATGTTCCATGACTCTTGTCATCAAAATGCCTCATGATCCATTTAATCACAATGCTCCATGACTCCTTTCATCACATGCTCCATGATACTTGTCATTACACTGCCCCATGACCTTCTTCATAACAATGCTCCATGATACCAGTCATCACAATGCTCCATGACCATTGTCGTTCACAATGCTCCATGCCCCTTTCAACACAATGCTCCATGACCACTGTCATCACAATGCCCCATTGCCCCTGTCATTACAATGCTCCTTGACCACTGTCATCACAATGTTCCATGATCGCTGTAATCACAATGACCCATGACACCTTTCTTCACAAGGCTCCAGTTCGCCTTTCATCACAATGCCCCATGCCCCTTGTCATCCCAATGCTGAATGCAGTTGTCATCACAGTGCACCATGGCCCCTGTTATCACAATTCTCCATGCCCTTGTCATCAAAATGCTCCAGAAGTCATGTCATCACAGTGCTCCATTCCTTTGTCTTCACAATGCTCCATGACCACGGTCATCACAATGCTCCATGATCCGAGTAATCACAATGATCCATGACCCCTTTCCTCACAATGCTCCAATACCTCTTTCATCACAATGCTCATGTCACTTGTTATCACAATGCTCCATGCCTTATAATCACAATGCTCCATGGCACGTTTCCTCACAATGCTCCAGTACCCCATTCATCACAAGTCTCTATGCCACTTGTCATCAAAATTATACATGCTCTTATCATCACAATGGCCCAGGATCCATTTAATCACAGTGCTCCATGACCCCTTTCATAACAATGCTCCATGACACCTGTCATCACAATGATCCATGACCCGTTTCATCTCAATGCTGCATGGCACCAGTCATCAGAATGCTCCAGGGCCTTTGTCATCACAATGCTCCATGGCCCCTATTATCACAGTGCTCCATGTTACCTTTCATCACAATTCTAGATGACTACTGTCATCACAATGCCCCATGACACCTCTCATCACTATTCGCCATGACACTTGTCATCATAATGCTCCATAAACCATGTCATCACAATGTTCATGGACACTTGTCATCACAATGCTCCATGACAACTTACCTCACAATGCTCCATGACCCCTGTCATCACAATGCTTGATGAACTTTGTCATCACAATGTTCCATGAACCTTGTCGTCACGAGGTTCCGGGACCCTTGTCATCACAATGATCTATGACCGCTGTCATCTCAATGCTCCATGACCTTTGTATTCACAATGCTCCATGGCCCCTGTAATTGCGGTGCTCCACGACCCCTGTCTTCAAAATGCTCCATTGTATATTTCATCACAATTCTAGATGACCACTCTCATCACTGTGCTCCACGGCCCCTGTCATCAGAGTCCTCCATGATACCTTTCAACACAATTCTATATGACCACTTTCATCACAATGCCCCATGACACCTGTCATCACAATTCGCCATGGCACTTGTCATCACAATGCTCCATAAACCATATCATCACAATGTTCATGGACGATTGTCATCACAATGCTCCATGACAACTTACACCACAATGCTCCTTGACTCCTGTCATTTCATTGCTCCATGGCCTATGCATTCACAATGTGCCATGGCCCCTGTAATCACATTTCTCCATGATCCCTTTCATCACAATGCTCTATGACCACTCTCATCACAATACCCCATGACGCCTATCATCATAATGCTCCAAGGCCCCTCTCATCACAATGCTCCATGATCCCTGTCATCACAATGTTCCATGACACTTGTCATCACAGTGCTCCATGACCCCTATCATCACAATATTCACTGCTCATGTAATCACAATGCTCCTGGTCCCCTCTAATCACAATGCTCCATTCTCTTGTCATCACAATGCTCCAGAACACTTGTCATCATAATGCTCCCTGCCCGTGTCCTCACAATGCTCCATGACCACTTTCATCACAATGCTCCTTGACCCCTGTCATCACAATCCTCCATGGCCTATGTATTCACAATGCTCCATGGCCCCTGTAATCACATTGCTCCGTCATCCTTTTCATCACAACGTTCTATGACCACTGTCATCACAAGGCCACATGACACCTGTCATCACAATGCTCTATGGCCCCTGTCAGCACAATGTTCCATGACAGAGGTCATCAAATTGACCCATGACCGCTGTCATCACAGTGTTCCCTGCCCTTGTCATCTCAATGCTCCCTGGCCCCTGTAATCACAATGCTCCATACCCTTGTCATCGCAATGCTCCAGATCATTCCTCATCATAATGCTCCATGCCCGTGTCATCACAATGCTCCATGGCCCCTGTCATCACAGTGCTCCGTGATACCTTTCATCATAATGATAGATGACCACTCTCATCAAAATGCTCCATGACACCTGTCATCATAATTGGCCATGGCCCTTGTCATCACAATGCTCCAGGACACTTGTCTTCACAATGTTCCATGGCACATTTCATCACAATGCTCCATGACAACTTTCATCAAATTGCTCCATGATGCCTGTCATCACAATGCTCCATGGCCTTTGTCATCAAAATTCTACATGGCCCCTGTAATAACAGTGCTTCATGACAACTTTTATCACAATGCTCCATGACCACCCTCATCACAATGCCAGATAAGACCTATCATGACAATGCTCCAAGGCCCTTGTCATCACAATGCTCCATGGTCCCTATAATCACAATGCTCCATGCGCTTGTCATCACAGTGCTCCAGAATTCTTGTTATCAAAATGTTCCATGGCCTTTGTCATCACAATGCTCCATGACCCCTGTCATCACAATGCTTGATGAACCTTGTCATCACAATGCTCCCTCAACCGTGTCATCACAAGTTTCCAGGACCCTTGTCATCACAATGATCCATGACCTCTGTCATCTCAATGCTCCATGACCTTTGTATTCACAATGCTCCTTGGCCCCTGTAATTTCGGTGCTCCACGACACCTGTCATCAAAATGCTCCCTGGTATATTTCATCACAATTCTAGATGACAACTCTCATCACTGTGCTCCACGGCCCCTGTCTTCAGAGTCCTCCATGATACCTTTCAACACAATTCTATATGACCACTGTCATCACAATGCCCCATGACACCTGTCATCACAATTCGCCATGGCACTTGTCATCACAATGCTCCATAAACCATGTCATCACAAAGTTCATGGACAATTGTCATCACAATGCTCCATGACAACTTACACCACAATGCTCCTTGACTCCTGTCATTTCATTGCTTCATGGCCTATGCATTCACAATGTGCCATGGCCCCTGTAATCACATTGCTCCATGTTCCCTTTCATCACAATGCTCTATGACCACTCTCATCACAATACCCCATGATGTCTATCATCATAATGCTCCAAGGCCCCTCTCATCACAATGCTCCATGATCCCTGTCATCACAATGTTCCATGACTCTTGTCATCAAAATACCTCATGTTCCATTTAATCACAATGCTCCATGACTCCTTTCATCACATGCTCCATGATATTTGTCATTACACTGCCCCATGACCTTCTTCATAACAATGCTCCATGATACCAGTCATCACAATGCTCCATGACCATTGTCGTTCACAATGCTCCATGCCCCTTTCAACACAATGCTCCATGACAACTGTCATCACAATGCTCCATGGCCTTTGTCATCACAATTATACATGGCCCCTGTAATCACAGTGCTCCATAACCCCTTTCATCACATTGCTCCATGACCACTGTCATCACAATGCCCCATTGCCCCGTCATTACAATGCTCCATGACCACTGTCATCACAATGTTCCATGATCGCTGTAATCACAATGACCCATGCCACCTTTTTTCACAAGGCTCCAGTTCGCCTTTCATCACAATGCCCCATGCCCCTTGTCATCACAATGCTGAATGCAGTTGTCATCACAATGCACCATGGCCCCTGTAATCACAATTCTCCATGCCCTTGTCATCAAAATGCTCCAGAAGTCATGTCATCACAATGCTCCATTCCTTTGTCTTCACAATGCTCCATGACCACGGTCATCACAATGCTCCAATATCCGAGTAATCACAATGATCCATGACCCCTTTCCTCACAATGCTCCAATACATCTTTCATCACAATGCTCATGTCACTTGTTATCACAATGCTCCATGCCTTATAATCACAATGCTCCATGGCACGTTTCCTCACAATGCTCCAGTACCCCATTCATCACAAGTCTCTATGCCACTTGTCATCAAAATTATACATGCTCTTATCATCACAATGGCCCAGGATCTATTTAATCACAGTGCTCCATGACCCCTTTCATAACAATGCTCCATGACACCTGTCATCACAATGATCCATGAACCGTTTCATCTCAATGCTGCACGGCACCTGTCATCAGAATGCTCCAGGGCCTTTGTCATCACAATGCTCCATGGCCCCTATTATCACAGTGCTCCATGTTACCTTTCATCACAATTATAGATGACCACTGTCATCACAATGCCCCATGACACCTGTCATCACAATTCGCCATGGCCCTTGTCATCACAATGCTCCATGATCCATGTCATCACACTGTTCCTGGACACTTATCATCACAATGAACTATGACCACACTCATCAGAAGGCTCCATGACCACTGTCATCACAGTGCTCCATGGCCTATGCATTCAAAATGCTCCATGGCCCCTGTAATCATATTGCTCCATGATCCCCTTCATCACAATGCTCCATGACCCCTGTCATCACAATGCTCGAAGACCCTTGTCATCACAATGCTCCATGGTCCCTATAATCACAATGCTCCATGCGCTTGTCATCACAGTGCTCCAGAATTCTTGTCATCAAAATATTCCATGGCCTTTGTCATCACAATGCTCCATGACCCCTGTCATCACAATGCTTGATGAACTTTGTCATCACAATGTTCCATGAACCGTGTCGTCACGAGGTTCCGGGACCCTTGTCATCACAATGATCCATGACCCCGGTCATCTCAATGCTCCATGACCTTTGTATTCACAATGCTCCATGGCCCCTGTAATTGCAGTGCTCCACGACCCCTGTCATCAAACTGCTCCGTTGTATATTTCATCACAATTCTAGATGACCACTCTCATCACTGTGCTCCACAGCCCCTGTCATCAGAGTCCTCCATGATACCTTTCAACACAATTCTATATGACCACTGTCATCACAATGCCCCATGACACCTGTCATCACAATTCGCCATGGCACTTGTCATCACAATGCTCCATAAACCATGTCATCACAATGTTCATGGACAATTGTCATCACAATGCTCCATGACAACTTACACCACAATGCTCCTTGACTCCTGTCATTTCATTTCTCCATGGCTTATGCATTCACAATGTGCCATGGCCCCTGTAATCACATTGCTCCATGATCCCTTTCATCACAATGCTCTATGACCACTCTCATCACAATACCCCATGACGCCTATCATCATAATGCTCCAAGGCCCCTCTCATCACAATGCTCCATGATCCCTGTCATCACAATGTTCCATGACACTTGTCATCACAGTGCTCCATGACCCCTATCATCACAATATTCACTGCCCATGTAATCACAATGCTCCTGTTCCCCTGTAATCACAATGCTCCATACTCTTGTCATCCTAATGCTCCTGAACTCTTGTCATCATAATGCTCCATGCCCGTGTCCTCACAATGCTCCATGACCACTTTCATCACAATGCTCCTTGACCCCTGTCATCACAATCCTCCATGGCCTATGTATTCACAATGCTCCATGGCCCCTGTAATCACATTGCTCCATGATCCTTTTCATCACAACGTTCTATGACAACTGTCATCACAAGGCCACATGACACCTGTCATCACAATGCTCTATGGCCCCTGTCAGCACAATGTTCCATGACAGATATCATCAAATTGACCCATGACCGCTGTCATCACAATGTTCCCTGCCCTTGTCATCTGAATGCTCCCTGGCCCCTGTAATCACAATGCTCCATACCCTTGTCATCGCAATGCTCCAGATCATTCCTCATCATAATGCTCCATGCCCGTGTCATCACAATGCTCCATGGCCCCTGTCATTGCAGTGCTCCTTGATACGTTTCATCATAATGATAGATGATCATTGTCGTCAAAATGCTCCATGACACCTCTCATCATAATTGGCCATGGCCCTTCTCATCACAATGCTCCAGGACACTTGTCTTCACAATGTTTCACGGCGCATTTCATCACAATACTCCATGACAACTTTCATCAAATTGCTCCATGATGCCTGTCATCACAATGCTCCATGGCCTTTGTCATCAAAATTCTACATGGCCCCTGTAATAACAGTGCTTCATGACAGCTTTTATCACAATGCTCCATGACCACCCTCATCACAATGCCAGATAAGACCTATCATGACAATGCTCCATGACCCTTGTCACCACAATGCTCCATGGTCCCTATAATCACAATGCTCCATGCGCTTGTCATCACAGTGCTCCAGAATTCTTGTCATCAAAATGTTCCATGGCCTTTGTCATCACAATGCTCCATGACCCCTGTCATCACAATGCTTGATGAACCTTGTCATCACAATGCTCCCTGAACCGTGTCATCACAAGTTTCCAGGACCCTTGTCATCACAATGATCCATGACCTCTGTCATCTCAATGCTCCATGACCTTTGTATTCACAATGCTCCATGGCCCCTCTAATTTCGGAGCTACACGACACCTGTCATCAAAATGCTCCCTGGTATATTTCATCACAATTCTAGATGACCACTCTCATCACTGTGCTCCACGGCCCCTGTCATCAGAGTCCTCCATGATACCGTTCAACACAATTCTATATGACCACTGTCATCACAATGCCCCATGACACCTGTCATCACAATTCGCCATGGCACTTGTCATCACAATGCTCCATAAACCATGTCATCACAATGTTCATGGACACTTGTCATCACAATGCTCCATGACAACTTAGACCACAATGCTCCTTGACTCCTGTCATTTCATTGCTCCATGGCCTATGCATTCACAATGTGCCACGGCCCATTTAATCACATTGCTCCATGATCCCTTTCATCACAATGCTCTATGACCACTCTCATCACAATACCCCATGAGGCCTATCATCATAATGCTCCAAGGCCCCTCTCATCACAATGCTCCATGATCCCTGTCATCACAATGTTCCATGACACTTGTCATCACAGTGCTCCATGACCCCTGTCATCACAATATTCACTGCCCATGTAATCACAATGCTCCTGATCCCCTGTAATCACAATGCTCCATACCCTTGTCATCACAATGTTCCAGAACTCTTGTCATCATAATGCTCCATGCCCGTGTCCTCACAATGCTCCATGACCACTTTCATCACAATGCTCCTTGACCCCTGTCATCACAATCCTCCATGGCCTATGTATTCACAATGCTCCATGGCCCCTGTAATCACATTGCTCCATGATCCTTTTCATCACAACGTTCTATGACCACTGTCATCAGAAGGCCACATGACATCTGTCATCACAATGCTCTATGGCCCATGTCAGCACAATGTTCCATGACAGATATCATCAAATTGACCCATGTTCGCTGTCATCACAATGTTCCCTGCCCTTGTCATCTCAATGCTCCCTGGCCCCTGTAATCACAATGCTCCATACCTTGTCATCGCAATGCTCCAGATCATTCCTCATTATAATGCTCCATGCCCTTGTCATCACAATGCTCCATGGCCCCTGTCATCACAGTGCTCCGTGATACCTTTCATCATAATGATAGATGACCACTGTCATCACAGTGCTCCATGACACCTGTCATCAGAATTGGCCATGGCCCTTGTCATCACAATGCTGCAGGACACTTGTCTTCCGAATGTTCCATGGCGCATTTCATCACAATGCTCCATGACCACTTTCATCAATTTTCTCCATGATGCCTGTCATCACAATGCTCCATGGCCTTTGCCGTCAAAATTCTACATGGCCCCTGTAATAACAGTGCTTCATGACAACTTTTATCACAATGCTCCATGACCACTCTCATCACAATGCCAGATAAGACCTTTCATGACAATGCTCCATGGCCCTTGTCATCACAATATTCTATGACTTCTGTCATCACAATGCTCCATGTCCCTGTCATCACAATGCCCCATCACCCCTGCTCTTACAGTGCTCCATGACAACTGTCATCACAATTCTCCGAAACCCTTGTAATAACAATATTCCATGATCAGTGTAATCACGATAATCCATGAACCATTTCTGTGCAATGCTCCAGTACCCCTTTCATTAAAATGCTCCATGGCACTTGTCATCACAATGCTCCAGGAACCCTTCCAGCCCAATAATCCATGACCTGTTTCCTCACAATTCTCCAGGACCGCTTTCATCACAATGCTCCATTCCCTTGTCATCTCAATGTTTCATGGCCCCTGTAATCACAATGATCCATGCCCTTGTCATCAAAATGCTCCAGAACATTTGTCATCACTATGCTCCATGCCCATGACATCACAAAGCTGCATGACCCCTGTCTTCACAATGCTGCATAACCACTGTCATCACAATGCTCCATGTCCGTATCATCACAATGCTCCATTACCCATGTCATCGTAGTGATCCATGACCCCTTTCATCACAATGCTCCATGACACCTGTCATCACAATGCTCCGTGGCCTTTGTCATCACAATTATACATGGCCCCTGTAATCACAGTACTCCATGACCCCTTTCATCACAATGCTCCATGACCACTGTCATCACAATGCCCCATTACCCCTGTCATTACATTGCTCCTTGACCACTGTCATCACAATGTTCCATGATCGCTGTAATCACAATGACCCATGACACCTTTCTTCACAAAGCTCCAGTTCGCCTTTCATCACAATGCCCCATGCCCCTTGTCAACACAATGCTGAATGCAGTTGTCATCACAATGCACCATGGCCCCTGTAATCACAATTCTCCATGCCCTTGTCATCAAAATGCTCCAGAAGTCATGTCATCACAG
>NW_028124024.1:0-13000 GCF_965194825.1 Balaenoptera physalus | reverse complement strand
GGTTCCGGGGGGCAGTCTGAGCCTGAGGTTAATTCTTCGTCCTGATGGGAATATAGAGTGACCTGTGCCTGTCCCAACACCAAGAGCTAGTCTCTCATTGGTTCCCCGTCTTCCCGTTCATCCTCAGGACAAATTGCAACCTGTACGGAACAGGAGGTTAAAGGTGCTGATGCTCCAAGTAGGGAGATTGCTAGTAAAGTGGCTGGAATGGCGAACCCGAGCACAAGGAGATGAGAAATGAGGTGCGTTTTAGAAACCTTTCCCCATCACACGGTGTACCATCTTCTGGGTTTCTCATGCATGTTTTCGATGTAGGAAGATGCCCTTGAACCTGGAGATTTGGGACCCATGCGATGGGTAGCACGCAGTATTACTTTAAAGGGTCTGCGTTTGCTCACCCAACCTCACCAAACCTCTCAGCCCCAAGAGTGTCCACCCTTATGTCTCATCCAGCTGTGGGTCTAGATATGGTCAATCCAGGTTGCATCACAGCCCCTGAACGAATTGTGTAAGAATTTCTCTCTCTTTCACTGTCTTTGTTTCATGGGTTTTGAAAAGTAATTTATTTTTATAATGGGGTTTAGCTGCTTTTCACGGCTGTGTTTATGCTGCTTTACACCCACTTGACTCACTAACAGAGAGATATCAATACATAGGTTTTACGATTATTACTAGTCAGATATATTCTTGTGCGGTGAATCGGGCGTGTTGAGTCCAGTTCTCTGAGCAAGGAGTAGGTCTTGTCTGTTACATATTGGGTTTATGGAACGGTATCTGAGCTAATTTGAAACTCTTGTTTTATGGATCACCCCACCTCACCTTTCCCGTTAAGCAGCCATAGTGTGTTTTCTGCATGTGTGACTCTGTTCTGTTTTGTAATTCAGTTCAAGTGTAACGGTTTTTACATTCCCTCTATAAGTGACACCTTATGAGAAGTGTCCTTTTCTGTGTGACTTATTTCACTTAGAATCGTCGTACCTAAATCCACTCATCATGCTGCTACTAGCCATATGACATTGATTTCATGGCTGAGTGATATTCCATTGTACATATGGACCTCAAATTTTTTATCCGTTTTTCGCTTTCCTGGGATATTTAAGGTGGAATGAAGTGGAGGTCCTTGTCAACAGAGCAGCCCTAAACTTTGCGGTGCTTGTGTCTTGCTGATTTTTAATTTTCCCACTTTATACCCCCATGCGTGGAAGTGCCCTATGCTCTCTAAGCTGTGTTTTTTAGATGTTTCAGGACACACCGTACAATTCTCCAGAGTGGCTGTTGGCAATTTACATCCCGCCCATCAGTGTAGCAAGGCTCCCGTTTCTCCATGGCCTGTCCTGCATTTCTGGTTTTGACACTTTTTTCAGCATGGCCCTTTTGACCGATGGGAAGCGAGACTTCTTTGTAGCGCTGATTTGCCTTTCCAGGTTGCTTGGTTGGCCAAAAAGGGCGTATGCGTTTTTTCCTGAATATATTCAGGAAAAAACGCATACGCCCTTTTTGGCCAAGGGCATCATTGTCAACGTTTTGCCGCTTTTCATGTGCTTTAAAGGCGATTCGACTCTACCTCCTGAAATCTGTTTCCTGCAATTCTGCCTTGATTTCAATTCCTCGTCTTTGCCTTCCCTCAATATATTTGTGGATGAGAGTTATCATTTATAAATGTGCAGGTTTGTGAATTGCAGTGCCCTGAAGCTCCATTTTACAACTCGCTTTTTCGGGAGCTGGCCGCAAAAGCGCAGGATGGCTTCAGGCCCTGTTCTTGTTCCTGGGGGCAGGCTGAGCCTGTGGTTAATTCTTCTTCCTGATGGGAAAATAGAGTGACCTGTGCCTGTCCCAACACCAAGAGCTAGTCTCTCATTGGTTCCCCGTCTTCCCGTTCATCCTCAGGACAAATTGCAACCTGTACGGAACAGGAGGTTAAAGGTGCTGATGCTCCAAGTAGGGAGATTGCTAGTAAAGTGGCTGGAATGGCGAACCCGAGCACAAGGAGATGAGAAATGAGGTGCGTTTTAGAAACCTTTCCCCATCACACGGTGTACCATCTTCTGGGTTTCTCATGCATGTTTTCGATGTAGGAAGATGCCCTTGAACCTGGAGATTTGGGACCCATGCGATGGGTAGCACGCAGTATTACTTTAAAGGGTCTGCGTTTGCTCACCCAACCTCACCAAACCTCTCAGCCCCAAGAGTGTCCACCCTTATGTCTCATCCAGCTGTGGGTCTAGATATGGTCAATCCAGGTTGCATCACAGCCCCTGAACGAATTGTGTAAGAATTTCTCTCTCTTTCACTGTCTTTGTTTCATGGGTTTTGAAAAGTAATTTATTTTTATAATGGGGTTTAGCTGCTTTTCACGGCTGTGTTTATGCCGCTTTACACCCACTTGACTCACTAACAGAGAGATATCAATACATAGGTTTTAAGATTATTACTAGTCAGATATATTCTTGTGCGGTGAATCGGGCGTGTTGAGTCCAGTTCTCTGAGCAAGGAGTAGGTCTTGTCTGTTACATATTGGGTTTATGGAACGGTATCTGAGCTAATTTGAAACTCTTGTTTTATGGATCACCCCACCTCACCTTTCCCGTTAAGCAGCCATAGTGTGTTTTCTGCATGTGTGACTCTGTTCTGTTTTGTAATTCAGTTCAAGTGTAACGGTTTTTACATTCCCTCTATAAGTGACACCTTATGAGAAGTGTCCTTTTCTGTGTGACTTATGTCACTTAGAATCGTCGTACCTAAATCCACTCATCATGCTGCTACTAGCCTTATGACATTGATTTCATGGCTGAGTGATATTCCATTGTACAAATAGACCTCTAATATTTTATCCATTTTTTGCTTTCCTGGGATATTTAAGGTGGAATGAAGTGGAGGTCCTTGTCAACAGAGCAGCCCTAAACTTTGGGGTGATTGTGTCTTGCTGATTTTTAATTTTCCCACTTTATACCCCCATGCGTGGAAGTGCCCTATGCTCTCTAAGCTGTGTTTTTTAGATGTTTCAGGACACACCGTACACTTCTCCAGAGTGGCTGTTGGCAATTTACATCCCGCCCATCAGTGTAGCAAGGCTCCCATTTCTCCATGGCCTGTCCTGCATTTCTTTTTTTGACACTTTTTTCAGCATGGCCCTTTTGACCGATGGGAAGCGAGACTTCTTTGTAGCGCTGATTTGCCTTTCCAGGTTGCTTGGTTGGCCAAAAAGGGCGTATGCGTTTTTTCCTGAATATATTCAGGAAAAAACGCATACGCCCTTTTTGGCCAAGGGCATCATTGTCAACGTTTTGCCGCTTTTCATGTGCTTTAAAGGCGATTCGAATCTACCTCCTGAAATCTGTTTCCTGCAATTCTGCCTTGATTTCAATTCCTCGTCTTTGCCTTCCCTCAATATATTTGTGGACGAGAGTTATCATTTATAACTGTGCAGGTTTGTGAATTGCAGTGCCCTGAAGCTCCATTTTACAACTCGCTTTTTCGGGAGCTGGCCGCAAAAGCGCAGGATGGCTTCAGGCCCTGTTCTGGTTCCGGGTGGCAGGCTGAGCCTGTGGTTAATTCTTCTTCCTGATGGGAAAATAGTGTGACCTGTGCCTGTCCCAACACCAAGAGCTAGTCTCTCAATGGTTCCCCGTCTTCCCGTTCATCCTCAGGACAAATTGCAACCTGTACGGAACAGGAGGTTAAAGGTGCTGATGCTCCAAGTAGGGAGATTGCTAGTAAAGTGGCTGGAATGGCGAACCCGAGCACAAGGAGATGAGAAATGAGGTGCGTTTTAGAAACCTTTCCCCATCACACGGTGTACCATCTTCTGGGTTTCTCATGCATGTTTTCGATATAGGAAGATATCCTTGAACCTGGAGATTTGGGACCCATGCGATGGGTAGCACGCAGTATTACTTTAAAGGGTCTGCGTTTGCTCACCCAACCTCACCAAACCTCTCAGCCCCAAGAGTGTCCACCCTTATGTCTCATCCAGCTGTGGGTCTAGATATGGTCAATCCAGGTTGCATCACAGCCCCTGAATGAATTGTGTAAGAATTTCTCTCTCTTTCACTGTCTTTGTTTCATGGGTTTTGAAAAGTAATTTATTTTTATAATGGGGTTTAGCTGCTTTTCACGGCTGTGTTTATGCCGCTTTACACCCACTTGACACACTAACAGAGAGATATCAATACATACGTTTTAAGATTATTACTAGTCAGATATATTCTTGTGCGGTGAATCGGGCGTGTTGAGTCCAGTTCTCTGAGCAAGGAGTAGGTCTTGTCTGTTACAAATTGGGTTTATGGAACGCTATCTGAGCTAATTTGAAACTCTTGTTTTATGGATCACCCCACCTCACCTTTCCCGTTAAGCAGCCATAGTGTGTTTTCTGCATGTGTGACTCTGTTCTATTTTGTAATTCAGTTGAAGTGTAACGGTTTTTACATTCCCTCTATAAGTGACACCTTATGAGAAGTGTCCTTTTCTGTGTGACTTATTTCACTTAGAATCGTCGTACCTAAATCCACTCATCATGCTGCTACTAGCCTTATGACATTGATTTCATGGCTGAGTGATATTCCATTGTACATATGGACCTCAAATTTTTTATCCGTTTTTCGCTTTCCTGGGATATTTAAGGTGGAATGAAGTGGAGGTCCTTGTCAACAGAGCAGCCCTAAACTTTGCGGTGCTTGTGTCTTGCTGATTTTTAATTTTCCCACTTTATACCCCCATGCGTGGAAGTGCCCTATGCTCTCTAAGCTGTGTTTTTTAGATGTTTCAGGACACACCGTACACTTCTCCAGAGTGGCTGTTGGCAATTTACATCCCGCCCATCAGTGTAGCAAGGCTCCCGTTTCTCCATGGCCTGTCCTGCATTTCTGGTTTTGACACTTTTTTCAGCATGGCCCTTTTGACCGATGGGAAGCGAGACTTCTTTGTAGCGCTGATTTGCCTTTCCAGGTTGCTTGGTTGGCCAAAAAGGGCGTATGCGTTTTTTCCTGAATATATTCAGGAAAAAACGCATACGCCCTTTTTGGCCAAGGGCATCATTGTCAACGTTTTGCCGCTTTTCATGTGCTTTAAAGGCGATTCGACTCTACCTCCTGAAATCTGTTTCCTGCAATTCTGCCTTGATTTCAATTCCTCGTCTTTGCCTTCCCTCAATATATTTGTGGACGAGAGTTATCATTTATAACTGTGCAGGTTTGTGAATTGCAGTGCCCTGAAGCTCCATTTTACAACTCGCTTTTTCGGGAGCTGGCCGCAAAAGCGCAGGATGGCTTCAGGTCCTGTTCTTGTTCCTGGGGGCAGGCTGAGCCTGTGGTTAATTCTTCTTCCTGATGGGAAAATAGAGTGACCTGTGCCTGTCCCAACACCAAGAGCTAGTCTCTCATTGGTTCCCCGTCTTCCCGTTCATCCTCAGGACAAATTGCAACCTGTACGGAACAGGAGGTTAAAGGTGCTGATGCTCCAAGTAGGGAGATTGCTAGTAAAGTGGCTGGAATGGCGAACCCGAGCACAAGGAGATGACAAATGAGGTGCGTTTTAGAAACCTTTCCCCATCACACGGTGTACCATCTTCTGGGTTTCTCATGCATGTGTTCGATGTAGGAAGATGCCCTTGAACCTGGAGATTTGGGACCCATGCGATGGGTAGCACGCAGTATTACTTTAAAGGGTCTGCGTTTGCTCACCCAACCTCACCAAACCTCTCAGCCCCAAGAGTGTCCACCCTTATGTCTCATCCAGCTGTGGGTCTAGATATGGTCAATCCAGGTTGCATCACAGCCCCTGAACGAATTGTGTAAGAATTTCTCTCTCTTTCCCTGTCTTTGTTTCATGGGTTTTTAAAAGTAATTTATTTTTATAATGGGGTTTAGCTGCTTTTCACGGCTGTGTTTATGCCGCTTTACACCCACTTGACTCACTAACAGAGAGATATCAATACATAGGTTTTACGATTATTACTAGTCAGATATATTCTTGTGCGGTGAATCGGGCGTGTTGAGTCCAGTTCTCTGAGCAAGGAGTAGGTCTTGTCTGTTACATATTGGGTTTATGGAACGGTATCTGAGCTAATTTGAAACTCTTGTTTTATGGATCACCCCACCTCACCTTTCCCGTTAAGCAGCCATAGTGTGTTTTCTGCATGTGTGACTCTGTTCTGTTTTGTAATTCAGTTCAAGTGTAACGGTTTTTACATTCCCTCTATAAGTGACACCTTATGAGAAGTGTCCTTTTCTGTGTGACTTATGTCACTTAGAATTGTCGTACCTAAATCCACTCATCATGCTGCTACTAGCCTTATGACATTGATTTCATGGCTGAGTGATATTCCATTGTACAAATGGACCTCTAATATTTTATCCATTTTTTGCTTTCCTGGGATATTTAAGGTGGAATGAAGTGGAGGTCCTTGTCAACAGAGCAGCCCTAAACTTTGGGGTGCTTGTGTCTTGCTGATTTTTAATTTTCCCACTTTATACCCCCATGCGTGGAAGTGCCCTATGCTCTCTAAGCTGTGTTTTTTAGATGTTTCAGGACACACCGTACACTTCTCCAGAGTGGCTGTTGGCAATTTACATCCCGCCCATCAGTGTAGCAAGGCTCCCATTTCTCCATGGCCTGTCCTGCATTTCTTTTTTTGACACTTTTTTCAGCATGGCCCTTTTGACCGATGGGAAGCGAGACTTCTTTGTAGCGCTGATTTGCCTTTCCAGGTTGCTTGGTTGGCCAAAAAGGGCGTATGCGTTTTTTCCTGAATATATTCAGGTAAAAACGCATACGCCCTTTTTGGCCAAGGGCATCATTGTCAACGTTTTGCCGCTTTTCATGTGCTTTAAAGGCGATTCGAATCTACCTCCTGAAATCTGTTTCCTGCAATTCTGCCTTGATTTCAATTCCTCGTCTTTGCCTTCCCTCAATATATTTGTGGACGAGAGTTATCATTTATAACTGTGCAGGTTTGTGAATTGCAGTGCCCTGAAGCTCCATTTTACAACTCGCTTTTTCGGGAGCTGGCCGCAAAAGCGCAGGATGGCTTCAGGTCCTGTTCTTGTTCCTGGGGGCAGGCTGAGCCTGTGGTTAATTCTTCTTCCTGATGGGAAAATAGAGTGACCTGTGCCTGTCCCAACACCAAGAGCTAGTCTCTCATTGGTTCCCCGTCTTCCCGTTCATCCTCAGGACAAATTGCAACCTGTACGGAACAGGAGGTTAAAGGTGCTGATGCTCCAAGTAGGGAGATTGCTAGTAAAGTGGCTGGAATGGCGAACCCGAGCACAAGGAGATGACAAATGAGGTGCGTTTTAGAAACCTTTCCCCATCACACGGTGTACCATCTTCTGGGTTTCTCATGCATGTGTTCGATGTAGGAAGATGCCCTTGAACCTGGAGATTTGGGACCCATGCGATGGGTAGCACGCAGTATTACTTTAAAGGGTCTGCGTTTGCTCACCCAACCTCACCAAACCTCTCAGCCCCAAGAGTGTCCACCCTTATGTCTCATCCAGCTGTGGGTCTAGATATGGTCAATCCAGGTTGCATCACAGCCCCTGAACGAATTGTGTAAGAATTTCTCTCTCTTTCACTGTCTTTGTTTCATGGGTTTTGAAAAGTAATTTATTTTTATAATGGGGTTTAGCTGCTTTTCACGGCTGTGTTTATGCCGCTTTACACCCACTTGACTCACTAACAGAGAGATATCAATACATAGGTTTTACGATTATTACTAGTCAGATATATTCTTGTGCGGTGAATCGGGCGTGTTGAGTCCAGTTCTCTGAGCAAGGAGTAGGTCTTGTCTGTTACATATTGGGTTTATGGAACGGTATCTGAGCTAATTTGAAACTCTTGTTTTATGGATCACCCCACCTCACCTTTCCCGTTAAGCAGCCATAGTGTGTTTTCTGCATGTGTGACTCTGTTCTGTTTTGTAATTCAGTTCAAGTGTAACGGTTTTTACATTCCCTCTATAAGTGACACCTTATGAGAAGTGTCCTTTTCTGTGTGACTTATGTCACTTAGAATCGTCGTACCTAAATCCACTCATCATGCTGCTACTAGCCTTATGACATTGATTTCATGGCTGAGTGATATTCCATTGTACAAATGGACCTCTAATATTTTATCCATTTTTTGCTTTCCTGGGATATTTAAGGTGGAATGAAGTGGAGGTCCTTGTCAACAGAGCAGCCCTAAACTTTGGGGTGCTTGTGTCTTGCTGATTTTTAATTTTCCCACTTTATACCCCCATGCGTGGAAGTGCCCTATGCTCTCTAAGCTGTGTTTTTTACATGTTTCAGGACACACCGTACACTTCTCCAGAGTGGCTGTTGGCAATTTACATCCCGCCCATCAGTGTAGCAAGGCTCCCATTTCTCCATGGCCTGTCCTGCATTTCTTTTTTTGACACTTTTTTCAGCATGGCCCTTTTGACCGATGGGAAGCGAGACTTCTTTGTAGCGCTGATTTGCCTTTCCAGGTTGCTTGGTTGGCCAAAAAGGGCGTATGCGTTTTTTCCTGAATATATTCAGGAAAAAACGCATACGCCCTTTTTGGCCAAGGGCATCATTGTCAACGTTTTGCCGCTTTTCATGTGCTTTAAAGGCGATTCGACTCTACCTCCTGAAATCTGTTTCCTGCAATTCTGCCTTGATTTCAATTCCTCGTCTTTGCCTTCCCTCAATATATTTGTGGACGAGAGTTATCATTTATAACTGTGCAGGTTTGTGAATTGCAGTGCCCTGAAGCTCCATTTTACAACTCGCTTTTTCGGGAGCTGGCCGCAAAAGCGCAGGATGGCTTCAGGTCCTGTTCTTGTTCCTGGGGGCAGGCTGAGCCTGTGGTTAATTCTTCTTCCTGATGGGAAAATAGAGTGACCTGTGCCTGTCCCAACACCAAGAGCTAGTCTCTCATTGGTTCCCCGTCTTCCCGTTCATCCTCAGGACAAATTGCAACCTGTACGGAACAGGAGGTTAAAGGTGCTGATGCTCCAAGTAGGGAGATTGCTAGTAAAGTGGCTGGAATGGCGAACCCGAGCACAAGGAGATGACAAATGAGGTGCGTTTTAGAAACCTTTCCCCATCACACGGTGTACCATCTTCTGGGTTTCTCATGCATGTGTTCGATGTAGGAAGATGCCCTTGAACCTGGAGATTTGGGACCCATGCGATGGGTAGCACGCAGTATTACTTTAAAGGGTCTGCGTTTGCTCACCCAACCTCACCAAACCTCTCAGCCCCAAGAGTGTCCACCCTTATGTCTCATCCAGCTGTGGGTCTAGATATGGTCAATCCAGGTTGCATCACAGCCCCTGAACGAATTGTGTAAGAATTTCTCTCTCTTTCACTGTCTTTGTTTCATGGGTTTTGAAAAGTAATTTATTTTTATAATGGGGTTTAGCTGCTTTTCACGGCTGTGTTTATGCCGCTTTACACCCACTTGACTCACTAACAGAGAGATATCAATACATAGGTTTTACGATTATTACTAGTCAGATATATTCTTGTGCGGTGAATCGGGCGTGTTGAGTCCAGTTCTCTGAGCAAGGAGTAGGTCTTGTCTGTTACATATTGGGTTTATGGAACGGTATCTGAGCTAATTTGAAACTCTTGTTTTATGGATCACCCCACCTCACCTTTCCCGTTAAGCAGCCATAGTGTGTTTTCTGCATGTGTGACTCTGTTCTGTTTTGTAATTCAGTTCAAGTGTAACGGTTTTTACATTCCCTCTATAAATGACACCTTATGAGAAGTGTCCTTTTCTGTGTGACTTATGTCACTTAGAATCGTCGTACCTAAATCCACTCATCATGCTGCTACTAGCCTTATGACATTGATTTCATGGCTGAGTGATATTCCATTGTACATATGGACCTCTAATATTTTATCCATTTTTTGCTTTCCTGGGATATTTAAGGTGGAATGAAGTGGAGGTCCTTGTCAACAGAGCAGCCCTAAACTTTGGGGTGCTTGTGTCTTGCTGATTTTTAATTTTCCCACTTTATACCCCCATGCGTGGAAGTGCCCTATGCTCTCTAAGCTGTGTTTTTTAGATGTTTCAGGACACACCGTACACTTCTCCAGAGTGGCTGTTGGCAATTTACATCCCGCCCATCAGTGTAGCAAGGCTCCCATTTCTCCATGGCCTGTCCTGCATTTCTTTTTTTGACACTTTTTTCAGCATGGCCCTTTTGACCGATGGGAAGCGAGACTTCTTTGTAGCGCTGATTTGCCTTTCCAGGTTGCTTGGTTGGCCAAAAAGGGCGTATGCGTTTTTTCCTGAATATATTCAGGAAAAAACGCATACGCCCTTTTTGGCCAAGGGCATCATTGTCAACGTTTTGCCGCTTTTCATGTGCTTTAAAGGCGATTCGACTCTACCTCCTGAAATCTGTTTCCTGCAATTCTGCCTTGATTTCAATTCCTCGTCTTTGCCTTCCCTCAATATATTTGTGGACGAGAGTTATCATTTATAACTGTGCAGGTTTGTGAATTGCAGTGCCCTGAAGCTCCATTTTACAACTCGCTTTTTCGGGAGCTGGCCGCAAAAGCGCAGGATGGCTTCAGGTCCTGTTCTTGTTCCTGGGGGCAGGCTGAGCCTGTGGTTAATTCTTCTTCCTGATGGGAAAATAGAGTGACCTGTGCCTGTCCCAACACCAAGAGCTAGTCTCTCATTGGTTCCCCGTCTTCCCGTTCATCCTCAGGACAAATTGCAACCTGTACGGAACAGGAGGTTAAAGGTGCTGATGCTCCAAGTAGGGAGATTGCTAGTAAAGTGGCTGGAATGGCGAACCCGAGCACAAGGAGATGACAAATGAGGTGCGTTTTAGAAACCTTTCCCCATCACACGGTGTACCATCTTCTGGGTTTCTCATGCATGTGTTCGATGTAGGAAGATGCCCTTGAACCTGGAGATTTGGGACCCATGCGATGGGTAGCACGCAGTATTACTTTAAAGGGTCTGCGTTTGCTCACCCAACCTCACCAAACCTCTCAGCCCCAAGAGTGTCCACCCTTATGTCTCATCCAGCTGTGGGTCTAGATATGGTCAATCCAGGTTGCATCACAGCCCCTGAACGAATTGTGTAAGAATTTCTCTCTCTTTCACTGTCTTTGTTTCATGGGTTTTGAAAAGTAATTTATTTTTATAATGGGGTTTAGCTGCTTTTCACGGCTGTGTTTATGCCGCTTTACACCCACTTGACTCACTAACAGAGAGATATCAATACATAGGTTTTACGATTATTACTAGTCAGATATATTCTTGTGCGGTGAATCGGGCGTGTTGAGTCCAGTTCTCTGAGCAAGGAGTAGGTCTTGTCTGTTACATATTGGGTTTATGGAACGGTATCTGAGCTAATTTGAAACTCTTGTTTTATGGATCACCCCACCTCACCTTTCCCGTTAAGCAGCCATAGTGTGTTTTCTGCATGTGTGACTCTGTTCTGTTTTGTAATTCAGTTCAAGTGTAACGGTTTTTACATTCCCTCTATAAGTGACACCTTATGAGAAGTGTCCTTTTCTGTGTGACTTATGTCACTTAGAATCGTCGTACCTAAATCCACTCATCATGCTGCTACTAGCCTTATGACATTGATTTCATGGCTGAGTGATATTCCATTGTACAAATGGACCTCTAATATTTTATCCATTTTTTGCTTTCCTGGGATATTTAAGGTGGAATGAAGTGGAGGTCCTTGTCAACAGAGCAGCCCTAAACTTTGGGGTGCTTGTGTCTTGCTGATTTTTAATTTTCCCACTTTATACCCCCATGCGTGGAAGTGCCCTATGCTCTCTAAGCTGTGTTTTTTAGATGTTTCAGGACACACCGTACACTTCTCCAGAGTGGCTGTTGGCAATTTACATCCCGCCCATCAGTGTAGCAAGGCTCCCATTTCTCCATGGCCTGTCCTGCATTTCTTTTTTTGACACTTTTTTCAGCATGGCCCTTTTGACCGATGGGAAGCGAGACTTCTTTGTAGCGCTGATTTGCCTTTCCAGGTTGCTTGGTTGGCCAAAAAGGGCGTATGCGTTTTTTCCTGAATATATTCAGGAAAAAACGCATACGCCCTTTTTGGCCAAGGGCATCATTGTCAACGTTTTGCCGCTTTTCATGTGCTTTAAAGGCGATTCGACTCTACCTCCTGAAATCTGTTTCCTGCAATTCTGCCTTGATTTCAATTCCTCGTCTTTGCCTTCCCTCAATATATTTGTGGACGAGAGTTATCATTTATAACTGTGCAGGTTTGTGAATTGCAGTGCCCTGAAGCTCCATTTTACAACTCGCTTTTTCGGGAGCTGGCCGCAAAAGCGCAGGATGGCTTCAGGTCCTGTTCTTGTTCCTGGGGGCAGGCTGAGCCTGTGGTTAATTCTTCTTCCTGATGGGAAAATAGAGTGACCTGTGCCTGTCCCAACACCAAGAGCTAGTCTCTCATTGGTTCCCCGTCTTCCCGTTCATCCTCAGGACAAATTGCAACCTGTACGGAACAGGAGGTTAAAGGTGCTGATGCTCCAAGTAGGGAGATTGCTAGTAAAGTGGCTGGAATGGCGAACCCGAGCACAAGGAGATGACAAATGAGGTGCGTTTTAGAAACCTTTCCCCATCACACGGTGTACCATCTTCTGGGTTTCTCATGCATGTGTTCGATGTAGGAAGATGCCCTTGAACCTGGAGATTTGGGACCCATGCGATGGGTAGCACGCAGTATTACTTTAAAGGGTCTGCGTTTGCTCACCCAACCTCACCAAACCTCTCAGCCCCAAGAGTGTCCACCCTTATGTCTCATCCAGCTGTGGGTCTAGATATGGTCAATCCAGGTTGCATCACAGCCCCTGAACGAATTGTGTAAGAATTTCTCTCTCTTTCACTGTCTTTGTTTCATGGGTTTTGAAAAGTAATTTATTTTTATAATGGGGTTTAGCTGCTTTTCACGGCTGTGTTTATGCCGCTTTACACCCACTTGACTCACTAACAGAGAGATATCAATACATAGGTTTTACGATTATTACTAGTCAGA
>NW_028124025.1:0-14000 GCF_965194825.1 Balaenoptera physalus | reverse complement strand
TCTAACACGTAACCTAATCCTAACCCGTACCATAAACGGAGCCCTAACCCTAACACTAACCCTAACCCTAACCCATACTCTACGCCGTACCCGAAGCCCTCCCCGAACCTGTACCCTAAGCCGTACCCTAAGCCGTACCCTAAGCCTAACCCTAACCCTAGGCTACCCTTGACTGCTTCTGCCTCCAATAGATTTCCTAAGCACTAGTGTTTTAAGGAACAGCTTAAAAAGAGAATCCTAATGTGATTTCTTTATAATGGGTGTGTTCCTTATCTTATCCTAGTGTCTAAACTCTTCTCCATGGCTGGACCCCCAAATAATATTCCTTTACGTGCTAAGGGGTATCTAGAGAGTGGGATAGGTTTAATAACTACCCTAACCATAATGCGTACCCTAACCCTAACCCATACCCTAACCCTAACACGTACCCTAATCCTAAACCGTACCCTAAACCGAGCCCTAACCCTAACACTAACCCTAACCCTAACCCTAACCGATACCCTACGCAGTACCCGAAGCCCTCACCGAACCCGTATCCTAAGCCGTACCCTAAGCCTAACCCTAAGCCTAACCCTAACCCTAGGCTACCCTTGACTGCTTCTGCCTCCAATAGATTTCCTAAGCACTAGTGTTTTAGGGAACAGCTTACAAAGAGAATCCTAATGTGATTTCTTTATAATGGGTGTGTTCCTTATCTTATCCTAGTGTCTAAACTATTCTCCATGGCTGGACCCCCAAATAATATTCCTTTACGTGCTAAGGGGTATCTAGAGAGTGGGATAGGTTTAATAACTACCCTAACCCTAATGCGTACCCTAACCCTAACCCCTACCCTAACCCTAACACGTAACCTAATCCTAACCCATACCCTAAACGGAGCCCTAACCCTAACACTAACCCTAACCCTAACACTAACCGATACCCTACGCAGTACCCGAAGCCCTCCCCGAACCCGTACCCTAAGCCGTACCCTAAGCCGTACCCTAAGCCTAACCCTAACCCTAGGCTACCCTTGACTGCTTCTGCCTCCAATAGATTTCCTAAGCACTAGTGTTTTAAGGAACAGCTTAAAAAGAGAATCCTAATGTGATTTCTTTATAATGGGTGTGTTCCTTATTTTTCCTAGTGTCAAAACTCTTCTCCATGGCTGGACCCCCAAATAATATTCCTTTACGTGCTAAGGTGTATCTAGAGAGTGGGATAGGTTGAATAATTACCCTAACCCTAACGCGTACCCTAACCCTAACCCCTACCCTAATCCTAACATGTACCCTAATCCTAACCCGTATTCTAAACTGAGCCCTAACCCTAACACTAACCCTAACCCTAACCCTAACCCTAACCCATACCCTACGCCGTATCCGAACCCCTCCCCGAACCCGTACCCTAAGCCGTACCCTAAGCCTAACCCTAAGCCTAACCCTAACACTAGGCTACCCTTGACTGCTTCTGACTCCAATAGATTTCCTAAGCACTAGTCTTTTAAGGAACAGCTTAAAAAGAGAATCCTAATGTGATTTCTTTATACTGGGTGTGTTCCTTATCTTATGCTAGTGTCTAAACTCTTCTCCATGGCTGGACCTCCAAATAGTATTCCTTTACGTGCTAAGGGGTATCTAGAGAGTGGGATAGGTTGAATAACTATCCTAACACTAACGCGTACCCTAACCCTAACCCCTACCCTAACCCTAACACGTACCCTAATCCTAACCAATAACCTAAACCGAGCCCTAACCCTAACACTAATCCTAACCCTAACCCTAACCCATACTCTACGCCGTACCCAAAGCCCTCCCCGAACCTGTACCCTAAGCCGTACCCTAAGCCGTACCCAAAGCCTAACCCTAACCCTAGGCTACCCTTGACTGCTTCTGCCTCCAATAGATTTCCTAAGCACTAGTGTTTTAAGGAACAGCTTAAAAAGAGAATCCTAATGTGATTTCTTTATAATGGGTGTGTTCCTAATCTTATCCTAGTGTCAAAACTCTTCTCCATGGCTGCACCCCCAAATAATATTCCTTTACGTGCTAAGGTGTATCTAGAGAGTGGGATAGGTTTAATAACTACCCTAACCCTAATGCGTACCCTAACCCTAACCCTTACCCTAACCCTAACACGTACCCTAATCCTAAACCGTACCCTAAACCGAGCCCTAAACCTAACACTAACCCTAACCCTAACCCTAACCGATACCCTACGCAGTACCCGAAGCCCTCACCGAACCCGTACCCTAAGCCGTACCCTAAGCCGTACCCTAAGCCTAACCCTAACCCTAGGCTACCCTTGACTGCTTCTGCCTCCAATAGATTTCCTAAGCACTAGTGTTTTAAGGAACAGCTTAAAAAGAGAATCCTAATGTGATTTCTTTATAATGGGTGTGTTCCTTATCTTATCCTAGTGTCTAAACTCTTCTCCATGGCTGGACCTCAAAATAGTATTCCTTTACGTGCTAAGGGCTACCTAGAGAGTGGGATAGGTTTAATAACTACCCTAACCCTAATGCGTACCCTAACCCTAACCCCTACCCTAACCCTAACACGTACCCTAATCCTAACCCGTACCCTAAACGGAGCCCTAACCCTAACACTAACCCTAACCCTAACCCTAACCCATACCCTATGCCGTACCCGAAGCCCTCCCCGAACCCGTACCCTAAGCCGTACCCTAAGCCGTACCCTAAGCCTAACCCTAACCCTAGGCTACCCTTGACTGCTTCTGCCTCCAATAGATTTCCTAAGCACTAGTGTTTTAAGGAACAGCTTAAAAAGAGAATTCTAATGTGATTTCTTTATAATCGGTGTGTTCCTTATCTTATCCTAGTGTCTAAAATCTTCTCCATGGCTGGAACTCCAAATAGTATTCCTTTACGTGCTAAGGGGTATCTAGAGAGTGGGATAGGTTTAATAACTACCCTAACACTAACGCGTACCCTAACCCTAACCCCTACCCTAATACTAACATGTACCCTAATCCTAACCCGTATCCTAAACTGAGCCCTAACCCTAACACTAACCCTAACCCTAACCCTAACCCTAACCCATACCCTACGCCGTACCCGAACCCCTCCCCGAACCCGTACCCTAAGCCGTACCCTAAGCCTAACCCTAAGCCTAACCCTAACCCTAGGCTACCCTTGACTGCTTCTGCCTCCAATAGATTTCCTAAGCACTAGTGTTTTAAGGAACAGCTTAAAAAGAGAACCCTAATGTGATTTCTTTATAATGGGTGTGTTCCTTATCTTATCCTAGTGTATAAACTCTTCTCCATTGCTGGACCCCCGAATAATATTCCTTTACGTGCTAAGGGGTATCTAGAGAGTGGGATAGGTTTAATAACTACCCTAACCCTAATGCGTACCCTAACCCTAACCCCTACCCTAACCCTAACACGTACCCTAATCCTAAACCGTACCCTAAACCGAGCCCTAACCCTAACACTAACCCTAACCCTAACCCTAACCGATACCCTACGCAGTACCCGAAGCCCTCACCGAACCCGTACCCTAAGCCGTACCCTAAGCCTAACCCTAAGCCTAACCCTAACCCTAGGCTACCCTTGACTGCTTCTGCCTCCAATAGATTTCCTAAGCACTAGTGTTTTAGGGAACAGCTTAAAAAGAGAATCCTAATGTGATTTCTTTATAATGGGTGTGTTCCTTTTCTTATACTAGTGTCTAAACTCTTCTCCATGGCTGGACCCCCAAATAATATTCCTTTACGTGCTAAGGGGTATCTAGAGAGTGGGATAGGTTTAATAACTACCCTAACCCTGATGCGTACCCTAACCCTAACCCCTACCCTAACCCTAACACGTAACCTAATCCTAACCCATACCCTAAACGGAGCCCTAACCCTAACCCTAACCCTAACCCTAACCCTAACCCATACCCTACGCCGTACCTGAAACCCTCCCCGAACCCGTAACCTACGCCGTACCCTAAGCCGTACCCTAAGCCTAACCCTAACCCTAGGCTACCCTTGACTGCTTCTGCCTCCAATAGATTTCCTAAGCACTAGTGTTTTAAGGAACAGCTTAAAAAGAGAATTCTAATGTGATTTCTTTATAATGGGTGTGTTCCTTATCTTATCCTAGTGTCTAAACTCTTCTCCATGGCTGGACCTCCAAATAGTATTCCTTTACGTGCTAAGGGGTATCTAGAGAGTGGGATAGGTTTAATAACTACCCTAACACTAACGCGTACCCTAACCCTAACCCCTACCCTAACCCTAACACGAACCCTAATCCTAACCAATAACCTAAACCGAGCCCTAACCCTAACACTAACCCTAACCCTAACCCTAACCGATACTCTACGCCGTACCCGAAGCCCTCCCCGAACCTGTACCCTAAGCCGTACCCTACGCCTAACCCTAACCCTAGGCTACCCTTGTCTGCTTCTGCCTCCAATAGATTTCCTAAGCACTAGTGTTTTAAGGAACAGCTTAAAAAGAGAATCCTAATGTGATTTCTTTATAATGGGTGTGTTCCTTATCTTATCCTAGTGTCAAAACTCTTCTCCATGGCTGGACCCCCAAATAATATTCCTTTACGTGCTAAGGTGTATCTAGAGAGTGGGATAGGTTTAATAACTACCCTAACCCTAACGCGTACCCTAACCCTAACCCCTACCCTAATCCTAACATGTACCCTAATCCTAACCCGTATCCTAAACTGAGCCCTAACCCTAACACTAACCCTAACCCTAACCCTAACCCATACCCTACGCCGTACCCGAACCCCTCCCCAACCCGTACCCTAAGCCGTACCCTAAGCCTAACCCTAAGCCTAACCCTAACCCTAGGCTACCCTTGACTGCTTCTGCCTCCAATAGATTTCCTGAGCACTAGTGTTTTAAGGAACAGCTTAAAAATAGAATCCTAATGTGATTTCTTTATAATAGGTGTGTTCCTTATCTTATCCTAGTGTCTAAACTCTTCTCCATGGCTGGACCCCCAAATAATATTCCTTTACGTGCTAAGGGGTATCTAGAGAGTGGGATAGGTTTAATAACTACCCTAACCCTAATGCGTAAACTAACCCTAACCCCTACCCTAAGCCTAACACGTACCCTAATCCTAACCAATAACCTAAACCGAGCCCTAACCCTAACACTAACCCTAACCATAACCCTAACCCATACTCTACGCCGTACCCGAAGCCCTCCCCGAACCTGTACCCTAAGCCGTACCCTAAGCCGTACCCTAAGCCTAACCCTAACCCTAGGCTACCCTTGACTGCTTCTGCCTCCAATAGATTTCCTAAGCACTAGTGTTTTAAGGAACAGCTTTAAAAGAGAATCCTAATGTGATTTCTTTATAATGGGTGTGTTCCTTATCTTATCCTAGTGTCAAAACTCTTCTCCATGGCTGGACCCCCAAATAATATTCCTTTACGTGCTAATGTGTATCTAGAGAGTGGGATAGGTTTAATAACTACCCTAACCCTAACGCGTACCCTAACCCTAACCCCTACCCTAATCCTAACATGTACCCTAATCCTAACCCGTATCCTAAACTGAGCCCTAACCCTAACACTAACCCTAACCCTAACCCTAACCCATACCCTACGCCGTACCCGAACCCCTCCCCGAACCCGTACCCTAAGCCGTACCCTAAGCCTAACCCTAAGCCTAACCCTAACCCTAGGCTACCCTTGACTGCTTCTGCCTCCAATAGATTTCCTAAGCACTAGTGTTTTAAGGAACAGCTTAAAAAGAGAATCCTAATGTGATTTCTTTATAATGGGTGTGTTCCTTATCTTATCCTAGTATCTAAACTCTTCTCCATGGCTGGATCCCCAAATAATATTCCTTTACGTGCTAAGGGGTATCTAGAGAATGGGATAGGTTTAATAACTACCCTAACCCTAAAGCGTACCCTAACCCTAACCCCTACCATAACCCTAACACGTAACCTAATCCTAACCCGTACCCTAAACGGAGCCCTAACCCTAACACTAACCCTAACCCTAACCCTAACCCATACCCTACGCCATACCCGAAGCCCTCCCCGAACCCGTACCCTAAGCCGTACCCTAAGCCGTACCCTAAGCCTAACCCTAACCCTAGGCTACCCTTGACTGCTTCTGCCTCCAATAGATTTCCTAAGCACTAGTGTTTTAAGGAACAGCTTAAAAAGAGAATCCTAATGTGATTTCTTTATAATGGGTGTGTTCCTTATCTTATCCTAGTGTCTAAACTCTTCTCCATGGCTGGACCTCCAAATAGTATTCCTTTACAAGCTAAGGGGTATCTAGAGAGTGGGATAGGTTTAATAACTACCCTAACCCTAATGCGTACCCTAACCCTAACCCCTACCCTAACCCTAACACGTACCCTAATCCTAACCAATAACCTAAACCGAGCCTTAACCCTAACACTAACCCTAACCCTAACCCATACTCTACGCCGTACCCGAAGCCCTCCCCGAACCTGTACCCTAAGCCGTACCCTAAGCCGTACCCTAAGCCTAACCCTAACCCTAGGCTACCCTTGACTGCTTCTGCCTCCAATAGATTTCCTAAGCACTAGTGTTTTAAGGAACAGCTTAAAAAGAGAATCCTAATGTGATTTCTTTATAATGGGTGTGTTCCTTATCTTATCCTAGTGTCAAAACTCTTCTCCATGGCTGGACCCCCAAATAATATTCCTTTACGTGCTAAGGTGTATCTAGAGAGTGGGATAGGTTTAATAACTACCCTAACCCTAACGCGTACCCTAACCCTAACCCCTACCCTAATCCTAACATGTACCCTAATCCTAACCCGTATCCTAAACTGAGCCCTAACCCTAACACTAACCCTAACCCTAACCCTAACCCATACCCTACGCCGTACCCGAACCCCTCCCCGAACCCGTACCCTAAGCCGTACCCTAAGCCTAACCCTAAGCCTAACCCTAACCCTAGGCTACCCTTGACTGCTTCTGCCTCCAATAGATTTCCTGAGCACTAGTGTTTTAAGGAACAGCTTAAAAAGAGAATCCTAATGTGATTTCTTTATAATGGGTGTGTTCCTTATCTTATCCTAGTGTCTAAACTCTTCTCCATGGCTGGACCCCCAAATAATATTCCTTTACGTGCTAAGGGGTATCTAGAGAGTGGGATAGGTTTAATAACTACCCTAACCCTAATGCGTAAACTAACCCTAACCCCTACCCTAACCCTAACACGTAACCTAATCCTAACCCGTACCCTAAACGGAGCCCTAACCCTAACAATAACCCTAACCCTAACCCTAACCCATACCCTACGCCGTACCAGAACCCCTCCCCGAACCCGTACCCTAAGCCTAACACCAAGCCTAACCCTAACCCTAGGCTACCCTTGACTGCTTCTGCCTCCAATAGATTTCCTAAGCACTAGTGTTTTAAGGAACCGCTTAAAAAGAGAATCCTACTGTGATTTCTTTAAAATGGGTGTATTCCTTATCTTATCCTAGTGTCTAAACTCTTCTCCATGGCTTGACCTCCAAATAGTATTCCTTTACGTGCTAAGGGGTATCTAGAGAGTGGGATAGGTTTAATAACTACCCTAACACTAACGCGTACCCTAACCCTAACCCCTACCCTAACCCTAACTCGTACCCTAATCCTAACCAATACCCTAAACCGAGCCCTAACCCTAACACTAACCCTAACCCTAACCCTAACCCATACCCTACGCCGTACCCGAAGCCCTCCCCGAACACATACCCTAAGCCGTACCCTAAGCCTAACCCTAATCCAAGCTACCCTTGACTGTTTCTGCCTCCAATAGATTTCTTAAGCACTAGTGTTTTAAGGAACAGCTTAAAAAGAGAATCCTAATGTGATTTCTTTATAATGGGTGTCTTCCTTGTCTTATCCTAGTGTCTAAACTCTTCTCCATGGCTGGACCCCCAAATAATATTCCTTTACGTTCTAAGGGGTATCTAGAGAGTGGGATAGGTTTAATAACTACCCTAACCCTAATGCGTACCCTAACCCTAACCCCTAACCTAACCCTAACACGTACCCTAATCCTAAACCGTACCCTAAACCGAGCCCTAACCCTAACACTAACCCTATCCCTAACCGATACCCTACGCAGTACCCGAAGCCCTCACCGTACCCGTACCCTAAGCCGTACCCTAAGCCTAACCCTAAGCCTAACTCTAACCCTAGGCTACCCTTGACTGCTTCTGCCTCCAATAGATTTCCTAAGCACTAGTGTTTTAAGGAACAGCTTAAAAAGAGACTCCTAATTTGATTTCTTTATAATGGGTGTGTTCCTTATCTTATCCTAGTGTCTAAACTCTTCTCCATGACTGGACCCCCAAATAATATTCTTTACGTGCTAAGGGGTATCTAGAGAGTGGGATAGGTTTAATCACTACCCTAACCCTAATGCGTACCCTAACCCTAACCCCTACCCTAACCCTAACATGTACCCTAATCCTAACCAATAACCTAAACCGAGCCCTAACCCTAACACTAACCCTATCCCTAACCCTAACCGATACCGTACGCAGTACCCGAAGCCCTCACCGAACCCGTACCCTAAGCCGTACCCTAAGCCTAACCCTAAGCCTAACCCTAACCCTAGGCTACCCTTGACTGCTTCTGCCTCCAATAGATTTCCTAAGCATTAGTGTTTTAAGGAACAGCTTTAAAAGAGAATCCTAATGTGATTTCTTTATAATGGGTGTGTTCCTTATCTTATCCTAGTGTCTAAACTCTTCTCCATGGCTGGACCCCCAAATAATATTCCTTTACGTGCTAAGGGGTATCTAGAGAGTGGGATAGGTTTAATAACTACCCTAAACCTAATGCGTACCCGAACCCTAACGCCTACCCTAACCCTAACACGTAACCTAATCCTAACCCGTTCCCTAAACGGAGCCCTAACACTAGCCCTAACCCATACCCTACGCCGTACCCGAAGCCCTTCCCGAACCCGTACCCTAAGCCGTACCCTAAGCCGTACCCTAAGCCTAACCCTAACCCTAGGCTACCCTTGACTGCTTCTGCCTCCAATAGATTTCCTAAGCACTAGTGTTTAAAGGAACAGCTTAAAAAGAGAATCCTAATGTGATTTCTTTATAATGGGTGTGTTCCTTATCTTATCCTAGTGTCTAAACTCTTCTCCATGGCTGGACCTCCAAATAGTATTCCTTTACGTGCTAAGGGGTATCTAGAGAGTGGGATAGGTTTAATAACTACCCTAACCCTAACGCGTACCCTAACCCTAACCCCTACCCTAATCCTAACATGTACCCTGATCCTAACCCGTATCCTAAACTGAGCCCTAACCCTAACACTAACCCTAACCCTAACCCTAACCCATACCCTACGCCGTACCCGAACCCCTCCACGAACCCGTACCCTAAGCCGTACCCTAAGCCGTACCCAAAGCCTAACCCTAACCCTAGGCTACCCTTGACTGCTTCTGCCTCCAATAGATTTCCTAAGCACTAGTGTTTTAATGAACAGCTTAAAAAGAGAATCCTAATGTGATTTCTTTATAATGGGTGTGTTCCTAATCTTATCCTAGTGTCAAAACTCTTCTCCATGGCTGCACCCCCAAATAATATTCCTTTACGTGCTAAGGTGTATCTAGAGAGTGGGATAGGTTTAATAACTACCCTAACCCTAATGCGTACCCTAACCCTAACCCCTACCCTAACCCTAACACGTACCCTAATCCTAAACCGTACCCTAAACCGAGCCCTAAACCTAACACTAACCCTAACCCTAACCCTAACCGATACCCTACGCAGTACCCGAAGCCCTCACCGAACCCGTACCCTAAGCCGTACCCTAAGCCGTACCCTAAGCCTAACCCTAACCCTAGGCTACCCTTGACTGCTTCTGCCTCCAATAGATTTCCTAAGCACTAGTGTTTTAAGGAACAGCTTAAAAAGAGAATCCTAATGTGATTTCTTTATAATGGGTGTGTTCCTTATCTTATCCTAGTGTCTAAACTCTTCTCCATGGCTGGACCTCAAAATAGTATTCCTTTACGTGCTAAGGGCTATCTAGAGAGTGGGATAGGTTTAATAACTACCCTAACCCTAATGCGTACCCTAACCCTAACCCCTACCCTAACCCTAACACGTACCCTAATCCTAACCCGTACCCTAAACGGAGCCCTAACCCTAACACTAACCCTAACCCTAACCCTAACCCATACCCTATGCCGTACCCGAAGCCCTCCCCGAACCCGTACCCTAAGCCGTACCCTAAGCCGTACCCTAAGCCTAACCCTAACCCTAGGCTACCCTTGACTGCTTCTGCCTCCAATAGATTTCCTAAGCACTAGTGTTTTAAGGAACAGCTTAAAAAGAGAATTCTAATGTGATTTCTTTATAATCGGTGTGTTCCTTATCTTATCCTAGTGTCTAAACTCTTCTCCATGGCTGGAACTCCAAATAGTATTCCTTTACGTGCTAAGGGGTATCTAGAGAGTGGGATAGGTTTAATAACTACCCTAACACTAACGCGTACACTAACCCTAACCCCTACCCTAATACTAACATATACCCTAATCCTAACCCGTATCCTAAACTGAGCCCTAACCCTAACACTAACCCTAACCCTAACCCTAACCCTAACCCATACCCTACGCCGTACCCGAACCCCTCCCTGAACCCGTACCCTAAGCCGTACCCTAAGCCGTACCCTAAGCCTAACCCTAACCCTAGGCTACCCTTGACTGCTTCTGCCTCCAATAGATTTCCTAAGCACTAGTGTTTTAAGGAACAGCTTAAAAAGAGAACCCTAATGTGATTTCTTTATAATGGGTGTGTTCCTTATCTTATCCTAGTGTATAAACTCTTCTCCATTGCTGGACCCCCGAATAATATTCCTTTACGTGCTAAGGGGTATCTAGAGAGTGGGATAGGTTTAATAACTACCCTAACCCTAATGCGTACCCTAACCCTAACCCCTACCCTAACCCTAACACGTACCCTAATCCTAAACCGTACCCTAAACCGAGCCCTAACCCTAACACTAACCCTAACCCTAACCCTAACCGATACCCTACGCAGTACCCGAAGCCCTCACCGAACCCGTACCCTAAGCCGTACCCTAAGCCTAACCCTAAGCCTAACCCTAACCCTAGGCTACCCTTGACTGCTTCTGCCTCCAATAGATTTCCTAAGCACTAGTGTTTTAGGGAACAGCTTAAAAAGAGAATCCTAATGTGATTTCTTTATAATGGGTGTGTTCCTTTTCTTATCCTAGTGTCTAAACTCTTCTCCATGGCTGGACCCCCAAATAATATTCCTTTACGTGCTAAGGGGTATCTAGAGAGTGGGATAGGTTTAATAACTACCCTAACCCTGATGCGTACCCTAACCCTAACCCCTACCCTAACCCTAACACGTAACCTAATCCTAACCCATACCCTAAACGGAGCCCTAACCCTAACCCTAACCCTAACCCTAACCCTAACCCATACCCTACGCCGTACCTGAAACCCTCCCCGAACCCGTACCCTACGCCGTACCCTAAGCCGTACCCTAAGCCTAACCCTAACCCTAGGCTACCCTTGACTGCTTCTGCCTCCAATAGATTTCCTAAGCACTAGTGTTTTAAGGAACAGCTTAAAAAGAGAATTCTAATGTGATTTCTTTATAATGGGTGTGTTCCTTATCTTATCCTAGTGTCTAAACTCTTCTCCATGGCTGGACCTCCAAAGAGTATTCTTTACGTGCTAAGGGGTATCTAGAGAGTGGGATAGGTTTAATAACTACCCTAACACTAACGCGTACCCTAACCCTAACCCCTACCCTAACCCTAACACGTACCCTAATCCTAACCAATAACCTAAACCGAGCCCTAACCCTAACACTAACCCTAACCCTAACCCTAACCGATACTCTACGCCGTACCCGAAGCCCTCCCCGAACCTGTACCCTAAGCCGTACCCTACGCCTAACCCTAACCCTAGGCTACCCTTGTCTGCTTCTGCCTCCAATAGATTTCCTAAGCACTAGTGTTTTAAGGAACAGCTTAAAAAGAGAATCCTAATGTGATTTCTTTATAATGGGTGTGTTCCTTATCTTATCCTAGTGTCAAAACTCTTCTCCATGGCTGGACCCCCAAATAATATTCCTTTACGTGCTAAGGTGTATCTAGAGAGTGGGATAGGTTTAATAACTACCCTAACCCTAACGCGTACCCTAACCCTAACCCCTACCCGAATCCTAACATGTACCCTAATCCTAACCCGTATCCTAAACTGAGCCCTAACCCTAACACTAACCCTAACCCTAACCCTAACCCATACCCTACGCCGTACCCGAACCCCTCCCCAACCCGTACCCTAAGCCGTACCCTAAGCCTAACCCTAAGCCTAACCCTAACCCTAGGCTACCCTTGACTGCTTCTGCCTCCAATAGATTTCCTGAGCACTAGTGTTTTAAGGAACAGCTTAAAAATAGAATCCTAATGTGATTTCTTTATAATAGGTGTGTTCCTTATCTTATCCTAGTGTCTAAACTCTTCTCCATGGCTGGACCCCCAAATAATATTCCTTTACGTGCTAAGGGGTATCTAGAGAGTGGGATAGGTTTAATAACTACCCTAACCCTAATGCGTAAACTAACCCTAACCCCTACCCTAAGCCTAACACGTACCCTAATCCTAACCAATAACCTAAACCGAGCCCTAACCCTAACACTAACCCTAACCATAACCCTAACCCATACTCTACGCCGTACCCGAAGCCCTCCCCGAACCTGTACCCTAAGCCGTACCCTAAGCCGTACCCTAAGCCTAACCCTAACCCTAGGCTACCCTTGACTGCTTCTGCCTCCAATAGATTTCCTAAGCACTAGTGTTTTAAGGAACAGCTTTAAAAGAGAATCCTAATGTGATTTCTTTATAATGGGTGTGTTCCTTATCTTATCCTAGTGTCAAAACTCTTCTCCATGGCTGGACCCCCAAATAATATTCCTTTACGTGCTAATGTGTATCTAGAGAGTGGGATAGGTTTAATAACTACCCTAACCCTAACGCGTACCCTAACCCTAACCCCTACCCTAATCCTAACATGTACCCTAATCCTAACCCGTATCCTAAACTGAGCCCTAACCCTAACACTAACCCTAACCCTAACCCTAACCCATACCCTACGCCGTACCCGAACCCCTCCCCGAACCCGTACCCTAAGCCGTACCCTAAGCCTAACCCTAAGCCTAACCCTAACCCTAGGCTACCCTTGACTGCTTCTGCCTCCAATAGATTTCCTAAGCACTAGTGTTTTAAGGAACAGCTTAAAAAGAGAATCCTAATGTGATTTCTTTATAATGGGTGTGTTCCTTATCTTATCCTAGTATCTAAACTCTTCTCCATGGCTGGATCCCCAAATAATATTCCTTTACGTGCTAAGGGGTATCTAGAGAATGGGATAGGTTTAATAACTACCCTAACCCTAAAGCGTACCCTAACCCTAACCCCTACCCTAACCCTAACACGTAACCTAATCCTAACCCGTACCCTAAACGGAGCCCTAACCCTAACCCTAACCCTAACCCATACCCTACGCCATACCCGAAGCCCTCCCCGAACCCGTACCCTAAGCCGTACCCTAAGCCGTACCCTAAGCCTAACCCTAACCCTAGGCTACCCTTGACTGCTTCTGCCTCCAATAGATTTCCTAAGCACTAGTGTTTTAAGGAACAGCTTAAAAAGAGAATCCTAATGTGATTTCTTTATAATGGGTGTGTTCCTTATCTTATCCTAGTGTCTAAACTCTTCTCCATGGCTGGACCTCCAAATAGTATTCCTTTACAAGCTAAGGGGTATCTAGAGAGTGGGATAGGTTTAATAACTACCCTAACACTAACGCGTACCCTAACCCTAACCCCTACCCTAACCCTAACACGTACCCTAATCCTAACCAATAACCTAAACCGAGCCTTAACCCTAACACTAACCATAACCCTAACCCTAACCCATACTCTACGCCGTACCCGAAGCCCTCCCCGAACCTGTACCCTAAGCCGTACCCTAAGCCGTACCCTAAGCCTAACCC
>NW_028124026.1:0-14077 GCF_965194825.1 Balaenoptera physalus | reverse complement strand
TGTTAGGGTTAGGGTAGGGGTTAGGGTTAGGGTACGTGTTAGTGTTAGGGTAGTTATTAAACCTATCCCACTCTCTAGATACCCCTTAGCACGTAAAGGAATATTATTTGGGGGTCCACCCATGAAGAAGAGTTTAGACACTAAGATAATATAAGGAACACACACATTATAAAGAAATCACATTAGGATTCTCTTTTTACGCTGTTCCTTAAAACACTAGTGCTTAGGAAATCTATTGGAGGCAGAAGCAGTCAAGGGTAGCCTAGGGTTAGGGTTAGGCTTAGGGTTAGGCTTAGGGTACGGCTTAGGTTACGGGTTCGGGGAGGGCTTCGGGTACGGCGTAGGGTATGGGTTAGGGTTAGGCTTAGGGTTAGTGTTAGGGTTAGGGCTCGGTTTAGGGTATTGTTTAGGATTAGGGTACATGTTAGGGTTAGGGTAAGGGTTAGGGTTAGGGTACGCGTTAGGGTTAGGGTAGTTATTAAACCTATCCCACTCTATATACCCCTTAGCACGTAAAGGAATATTATTTGGGGGTCCAGCAATGGAGAAGAGTTTAGACACTAGGATAATATAAGGAACACACCCATTATAAAGAAATCACATTAGGATTCTCTTTTTAAGCTGTTCCTTAAAACACTAGTGCTTAGGAAATCTATTGGAGGCAGAAGCAGTCAAGGGTAGCCTAGGGTTAGGTTTAGGCTTAGGGTTAGGCTTAGGGTACGGCTTAGGTTACGGGTTCGGGGAGGGCTTCGGGTACGGCGTAGGGTATGGGTTAGGGTTAGGGTTAGGGTTAGTGTTAGGGTTAGGGCTCGGTTTAGGGTATTGTTTAGGATTAGGGTACGTGTTAGGGTTAGGATAGGGGTTAGGGTTAGGGTACGCGTTAGGGTTAGGGTAGTTATTAAACCTATCCCACTCTCTAGATACCCCTTAGCACGTAAAGGAATATTATTTGGTGGTCCAGCCATGGAGAAGAGTTAAACACTAGGATAAGATAAGGAACACACCCATTATAAAGAAATCACATTAGGATTCTCTTTTTAAGCTGTTCCTTAAAACACTAGTGCTTAGGAAATCTATTGGAGGCAGAAGCAGTCAAGGGTAGCCTAGGTTTAGGTTTAGGCTTAGGTTTAGGATTATGATACGGCTTACGGTACGGGTTCAGAGAGGGCTTCAGGTACGGCGTAGGGTATGGGTTAGGGTTAAGGTTAGGGTTAGTGTTAGGGTTAGGGCTCGGTTTAGTGTATTGGTTAGGATTAGGGTACGTGTTAGGGTTAGGGTAAGGGTTAGGGTTAGGGTATGCGTTAGTGTTAGGGTAGTTATTAAACCTATCCCACTCTCTAGATACCCCTTAGCACGTAAAGGAATATTATTTGGGGTTCCAGCCATGGAGAAGAGTTTAGACACTAGTCTAAGATAAGGAACACACCCTTTATAGAGAAATCACATTAGGATTCTCTTTTTAAGCTGTTCCTTAAAACACTAGTGCTTAGGAAATCTATTGGAGGCAGAAGGAGTCAAGGGTAGCCTAGTGTTAGGGTTAGGCTTAGGGTTAGGCTAAGGGTACGGCTTAGGGTACGGGTTCGGGGAGGTCTTCGGGTACGGCGTAGGGTATGGGTTAGGGTTAGGGTTAGTGTTAGGGTTAGGGCTCGGTTTAGGGTACGGTTTAGTTTTAGGGTACGTGTTAGGGTTAGGGTAGGGGTTAGGGTTAGGGTACGTGTTAGTGTTAGGGTAGTTATTAAACCTATCCCACTCTCTAGATACCCCTTAGCACGTAAAAGAATATTATTTGGGGGTCCACCCATGAAGAAGAGTTTAGACACTAAGATAATATAAGGAACACACCCTTTATAGAGAAATCACATTAGGATTCTCTTTTTAAGCTGTTCCTTAAAACACTAGTGCTTAGGAAATCTATTGGAGGCAGAAGCAGTCAAGGGTAGCCTAGGGTTAGGGTTAGGCTTAGGGTAAGGCTTAGGGTACGGGTTCGGGGAGGGCTTCGGGTACGGTGTAGTGTATGGGTTAGGGATAGGGTTAGGGTTAGTGTTAGGGTTAGGGCTCGGTTTAGGGTACGGTTTAGGATTAGGGTACGTGTTAGGGTTAGGGTAGGGGTTAGGGTTAGGGTACGTGTTAGGGTTAGGGTTATTAAACCTATCCCACTTTCTATATACCCCTTAGCACGTAAAGGAATATTATTTGAGGATCCAGCCATGGAGAAGAGTTTAGACACTAGGATAAGATAAGGAACACACACATTATAAAGAAATCACATTAGGATTCTCTTTTTCAGCTCTTCCTTAAAACACTAGTGCTTAGGAAATCTATTGGAGGCAGAAGCAGTCAAGGGTAGCCTAGGGTTAGGGTTAGGCTTAGGGTAAGGCTTAGGGTACGGGTTCGGGGAGGGCTTCGGGTACGGTGTAGTGTATGAGTTAGGGTTAGGGTTAGGGTTTGTGTTAATGTTAGGGCTCGGTTTAGTGTACGGCTTAGGATTAGGGTACGTGTTAGGGTTAGGGTAGGGGTTAGGGTTAGGGTACGCATTAGGGTTAGGGTAGTTATTAAACCTATCCCACTCTCTAGATACCCCTTAGCACGTAAAGGAATATTATTGGTGGGTCCAGCCATGGAGAAGAGTTTAGACACTAGGCTAAGATAAGGAACACACCCTTTATAGAGAAATCACATTAGGATTCTCTTTTTAAGCTGTTCCTTAAAACACTAGTGCTTAGGAAATCTATTGGAGGCAGAAGCAGTCAAGGGTAGCCTAGGGTTAGCGTTAGGCTTAGGGTTAGGCTTAGGGTACGGCTTAGGGTACGGGTTCGGGGAGGGCTTCGGGTACGGCGTAGGGTATGGGTTAGGGTTAGGGTTAGGGTTAGTGTTAGGGTTAGGGCTCGGTTTAGTGTATTGGTTAGGATTAGGGTACGTGTTAGGGTTAGGGTAAGGGTTAGGGTTAGGGTATGCGTTAGTGTTAGGGTAGTTATTAAACCTATCCCACTCTCTAGATACCCCTTAGCACGTAAAGGAATATTATTTGGGGGTCCAGCCATGGAGAAGAGTTTAGACACTAGTCTAAGATAAGGAACACACCCTTTATAGAGAAATCACATTAGGATTCTCTTTTTAAGCTGTTCCTTAAAACACTAGTGCTTAGGAAATCTATTGGAGGCAGAAGGAGTCAAGGGTAGCCTAGTGTTAGGGTTAGGCTTAGGGTTAGGCTAAGGGTACGGCTTAGGGTACGGGTTCGGGGAGGTCTTCGGGTACGGCGTAGGGTATGGGTTAGGGTTAGGGTTAGTGTTAGGGTTAGGGCTCGGTTTAGGGTACGGTTTAGTTTTAGGGTACGTGTTAGGGTTAGGGTAGGGGTTAGGGTTAGGGTACGTGTTAGTGTTAGGGTAGTTATTAAACCTATCCCACTCTCTAGATACCCCTTAGCACGTAAAAGAATATTATTTGGGGGTCCACCCATGAAGAAGAGTTTAGACACTAAGATAATATAAGGAACACACCCTTTATAGAGAAATCACATTAGGATTCTCTTTTTAAGCTGTTCCTTAAAACACTAGTGCTTAGGAAATCTATTGGAGGCAGAAGCAGTCAAGGGTAGCCTAGGGTTAGGGTTAGGCTTAGGGTAAGGCTTAGGGTACGGGTTCGGGGAGGGCTTCGGGTACGGTGTAGTGTATGGGTTAGGGATAGGGTTAGGGTTAGTGTTAGGGTTAGGGCTCGGTTTAGGGTACGGTTTAGGATTAGGGTACGTGTTAGGGTTAGGGTAGGGGTTAGGGTTAGGGTACGTGTTAGGGTTAGGGTTATTAAACCTATCCCACTTTCTATATACCCCTTAGCACGTAAAGGAATATTATTTGAGGATCCAGCCATGGAGAAGAGTTTAGACACTAGGATAAGATAAGGAACACACACATTATAAAGAAATCACATTAGGATTCTCTTTTTCAGCTCTTCCTTAAAACACTAGTGCTTAGGAAATCTATTGGAGGCAGAAGCAGTCAAGGGTAGCCTAGGGTTAGGGTTAGGCTTAGGGTAAGGCTTAGGGTACGGGTTCGGGGAGGGCTTCGGGTACGGTGTAGTGTATGAGTTAGGGTTAGGGTTAGGGTTTGTGTTAATGTTAGGGCTCGCTTTAGTGTACGGCTTAGGATTAGGGTACGTGTTAGGGCTAGGGTAGGGGTTAGGGTTAGGGTACGCATTAGGGTTAGGGTAGTTATTAAACCTATCCCACTCTCTAGATACCCCTTAGCACGTAAAGGAATATTATTGGTGGGTCCAGCCATGGAGAAGAGTTTAGACACTAGGCTAAGATAAGGAACACACCCTTTATAGAGAAATCACATTAGGATTCTCTTTTTAAGCTGTTCCTTAAAACACTAGTGCTTAGGAAATCTATTGGAGGCAGAAGCAGTCAAGGGTAGCCTAGGGTTAGCGTTAGGCTTAGGGTTAGGCTTAGGGTACGGCTTAGGGTACGGGTTTGGGGAGGGCTTCGGGTACGGCGTAGGGTATGGGTTAGGGTTAGGGTTAGGGTTAGTGTTAGGGTTAGGGCTCGGTTTAGGGTATTGGTTAGGATTAGGGTACGTGTTAGGGTTAGGGTAGGGGTTAGGGTTACGGTACGCGTTAGGGTTAAGGTAGTTATTAAACCTATCCCACTCTCTAGATACCCCTTAGAACATAAAGTAATATTATTTGGAGGTCCAGCCATGGAGAAGAGTTTAGACACTAGGATAAGATAAGGAACACACACATTATAAAGAAATCACTTTAGGATTCTCTTTTTAAGCTGTTCCTTAAAACACTAGTGCTTAGGAAATCTATTGGCGGCAGAAGCAGTCAAGGGTAGCCTAGGGTTAGGGTTAGGCTTAGGGTAAGGCTTAGGGTACGGGTTCGGGGAGGGCTTCGGATACCGTGTAGTGTATGGGTTAGGGTTAGGGTTAGTGTTAGGGTTAGGGCTCGGTTTAGGGTACGGTTTAGGATTAGGGTACGTTTTAGGGTTAGGGTAGGGGTTAGGGTTAGGGTACGTGTTAGGGTTAGGGTAGTTATTAAACCTATCCCACTCTCTAGATACACCTTAGCACGTAAAGGAATATTATTTGGGGGTCCAGCCATGGAGAAGAGTTTAGACACTAGGATAAATAAGGAACACACCCATTATAAAGAAATCACATTAGGATTCTCTTTTTAAGCTGTTCCTTAAAACACTAGTGCTTAGGAAATCTATTGGAGGCAGAAGCAGTCAAGGGTAGCCTAGGGTTAGGTTTAGGCTTAGGGTTAGGCTTAGGGTACGGCTTAGGTTACGGGTTCGGGGAGGGCTTCGGGTACGGCGTAGGGTATGGGTTAGGGTTAGGGTTGGGGTTAGTGTTAGGGTTAGGTCTCGGTTTAGGGTACGGGTTAGGATTAGGGTACGTGTTAGGGTTAGGGTAGGGGTTAGGGTTAGGGTACACGTTAGAGTTAGGGTAGTTATTAAACCTATCCCACTCTCTAGATACACCTTAGCACGTAAAGGAATATTATTTGGGGGTCCAGCCATGGAGAAGAGTTTAGACACTAAGATAATATAAGGAACACACACATTATAAAGAAATCACATTAGGATTCTCTTTTTAAGCTGTTCCTTAAAACAATAGTGCGTAGGAAATCTATTGGAGGCAGAAGCAGTCAAGGGTAGCCTAGGGTTAGGGTTCGGCTTAGGGTTAGGCTTAGGGTACGGCTTAGGGTACGGGTTTGGGGAGGGCTTCGGATACGGCGTAGGGTATGGGTTAGGGTTAGGGTTAGGGTTAGTGTTAGGGTTAGGGCTCGGTTTAGGGTATTGTTTAGGATTAGGGTACGTGTTAGGGTTAGGGTAGGGGTTAGGGTTAGGGTACGTGTTAGGGTTAGGGTAGTTATTAAACCTATCCCACTCTCTAGATACACCTTAGCACGTAAAGGAATATTATTTGGGGGTCCAGCCATGGAGAAGAGTTTAGACACTAGGATAAATAAGGAACACACCCATTATAAAGAAATCACATTAGGATTCTCTTTTTAAGCTGTTCCTTAAAACACTAGTGCTTAGGAAACCTATTGGAGTCAGAAGCAGTCAAGGGTAGCCTAGGGTTAGTGTTAGGCTTAGGGTTAGGCTTAGGATACGGCTTACGGTACGGGTTCGGGGAGGGCTTCGGGTACGGCGTAGCGTATGGGTTAGAGTTAGGGTTAGGGTTAGTGTTAGGGTAGGTCTCGGGTTAGGTTATGGGTTAGGATTAAGGTACGTGTTAGGGTTAGGGTAGGGGTTAGGGTTAGGGTACGCGTTAGAGTTAGGGTACTTATTAAACCTATCCCACTCTCTAGATACACCTTAGCACGTAAAGGAGTATTATTTGGGGGTGCACACATGAAGAAGAGTTTAGACACTAAGATAATATAAGGAACACACACATTATAAAGAAATCACATTGGGATTCTCTTTTTACGCTGTTCCTTAAAACACTAGTGCTTAGGAAATCTATTGGAGGCAGAAGCAGTCAAGGGTAGCCTAGGGTTAGGGTTAGGCTTAGGGTACGGCTTAGGTTAAGGGTTCGGGGAAGGCTTCGGGTACGGCGTAGGGTATGGGTTAGGGTTAGGGTTAGGGTTAGTGTTAGGGTTAGGGCTCGGTTTAGGGTATTGTTTAGGATTAGGGTACATGTTAGGGTTAGGGTAAGGGTTAGGGTTAGGGTACGCGTTAGGGTTAGGGTAGTTATTAAACCTATCCCACTCTATATACCCCTTAGCACGTAAAGGAATATTATTTGGGGGTCCAGCAATGGAGAAGAGTTTAGACACTAGGATAAGATAAGGAACACACCCATTATAAAGAAATAACATTAGGATTCTCTTTTTAAGCTGTTCCTTAAAACACTAGTGCTTAGGAAATCTATTGGACGCAGAAGCAGTCAAGGGTAGCATAGGGTGAGGGTTAGGCTTAGGGTTAGGATTAGGATACGGCTTACGGTACGGGTTCGGAGAGGGCTTCAGGTGTGGCGTAGGGTATGGGTTAGGGTTAGGGTTTGGGTTAGTGTTAGGGTTAGGGCTCCGTTTAGGGTACGGGTTATGATTAGGGTACGTGTTAGGGTTAGGGTAGGGGTTAGGGTTAGGGTTCTTATTAAACCTATCCCACTCTCTAGATACACCTTAGCACGTAAAGGAATATTATTTGGGGGTCCACCCATGAAGAAGAGTTTAGACACTAAGATAATATAAGGAACACACACATTATAAAGAAATCACATTAGGATTCTCTTTTTAAGCTGTTCCTTAAAACACTAGTGCTTAGGAAATCTATTGGAGGCAGAAGCAGTCAAGGGTAGCCTAGGGTTAGGTTTAGGCTTAGGGTTAGGCTTAGGGTACGGCTTAGGTTACGGGTTCGGGGAGGAATTCGGGTACGGCGTAGGGTATGGGTTAGGGTTAGGGTTAGGGTTAGTGTTAGGGTTAGGGCTCGGTTTAGGGTATTGTTTAGGATTAGGGTACGTGTTAGGGTTAGGGTAGGGGTTAGGGTTAGGGTACGCGTTAGGGTTAGGGTAGTTATTAAACCTATCCCACTCTCTATATACCCCTTAGCACGTAAAGGAATATTATTTGGTGGTCCAGCCATGGAGAAGAGTTTAGACACTAGGATAAGATAAGGAACACACCCATTATAAAGAAATCACATTAGGATTCTCTTTTTAAGCTGTTCCTTAAAACACTACTGCTTAGGAAATCTATTGGAGGCAGAAGCAGTCAAGGGTAGCCTAGGGTTAGGGTTAGACTTAGGGTACGGCTTAGGGTACGGCTTAGGGTACGGGTTCGGGGAGGGCTTCGGGTACGGCGTAGGGTATGGGTTAGGTTTAGAGTTAGGGTTAGTGTTAGGGTTAGGGCTCGGTTTAGTGTATTGGTTAGGATTAGGGTACGTGTTAGGGTTAGGGTAAGGGTTAGGGTTAGGGTATGCGTTAATGTTAGGGTAGTTATTAAACCTATCCCACTCTCTAGATACCCCTTAGCACGTAAAGGAATATTATTTGGAGGTCCAGCCATGGAGAAGAGTTTAGACACTAGGATAAGATAAGGAACACACCCATTATAAATAAATCACATTAGGATTCTCTTTTTAAGCTGTTCCTTAAAACACTAGTGCTTAGGAAATCTATTGGAGGCAGAAGGAGTCAAGGGTAGCCTAGTGTTAGGGTTAGGCTTAGGGTTAGGCTAAGGGTACGGCTTAGGGTACGGGTTCGGGGAGGTCTTCGGGTACGGCGTAGGGTATGGGTTAGGGTTAGGGTTAGTGTTAGGGTTAGGGCTCGGTTTAGGGTACGGTTTAGTTTTAGGGTACGTGTTAGGGTTAGGGTAGGGGTTAGGGTTAGGGTACGTGTTAGTGTTAGGGTAGTTATTAAACCTATCCCACTCTCTAGATACCCCTTAGCACGTAAAAGAATATTATTTGGGGGTCCACCCATGAAGAAGAGTTTAGACACTAAGATAATATAAGGAACACACCCTTTATAGAGAAATCACATTAGGATTCTCTTTTTAAGCTGTTCTTTAAAACACTAGTGCTTAGGAAATCTATTGGAGGCAGAAGCAGTCAAGGGTAGCCTAGGGTTAGGGTTAGGCTTAGGGTAAGGCTTAGGGTACGGGTTCGGGGAGGGCTTCGGGTACGGTGTAGTGTATGGGTTAGGGATAGGGTTAGGGTTAGTGTTAGGGTTAGGGCTCGGTTTAGGGTACGGTTTAGGATTAGGGTACGTGTTAGGGTTAGGGTAGGGGTTAGGGTTAGGGTAGGGGTTAGGGTTAGGGTACGTGTTAGGGTTAGGGTTATTAAACCTATCCCACTTTCTATATACCCCTTAGCACGTAAAGGAATATTATTTGAGGATCCAGCCATGGAGAAGAGTTTAGACACTAGGATAAGATAAGGAACACACACATTATAAAGAAATCACATTAGGATTCTCTTTTTCAGCTCTTCCTTAAAACACTAGTGCTTAGGAAATCTATTGGAGGCAGAAGCAGTCAAGGGTAGCCTAGGGTTAGGGTTAGGCTTAGGGTAAGGCTTAGGGTACGGGTTCGGGGAGGGCTTCGGGTACGGTGTAGTGTATGAGTTAGGGTTAGGGTTAGGGTTTGTGTTAATGTTAGGGCTCGGTTTAGTGTACGGCTTAGGATTAGGGTACGTGTTAGGGTTAGGGTAGGGGTTAGGGTTAGGGTACGCATTAGGGTTAGGGTAGTTATTAAACCTATCCCACTCTCTAGATACCCCTTAGCACGTAAAGGAATATTATTGGTGGGTCCAGCCATGGAGAAGAGTTTAGACACTAGGCTAAGATAAGGAACACACCCTTTATAGAGAAATCACATTAGGATTCTCTTTTTAAGCTGTTCCTTAAAACACTAGTGCTTAGGAAATCTATTGGAGGCAGAAGCAGTCAAGGGTAGCCTAGGGTTAGGGTTAGGCTTAGGGTTAGGCTAAGGGTACGGCTTAGGGTTCGGGTTCGGGGAGGGCTTCGTGTACGGCGTAGGGTATGGGTTAGGGTTAGGGTTAGTGTTAGGGTTAGGGCTCGGTTTAGGGTACGGTTTAGGTTTAGGGTACGTGTTAGGGTTAGGGTAGGGGTTAGGGTTAGGGTACGTGTTAGGGTTAGGGTTGTTATTAAACCTATCCCACTCTCTAGATACCCCTTAGCACGTAAAGGAATATTATTTGGGGGTCCAGCCATGGAGAAGAGTTTAGACACTAGGATAAGATAAGGAACACACCCATTATAAAGAAATCACATTAGGATTCTCTTTTTAAGCTGTTCCTTAAAACACTAGTGCTTAGGAAATCTATTGGACGCAGAAGCAGTCAAGGGTAGCATAGGGTGAGGGTTAGGCTTAGGGTTAGGATTAGGATACGGCTTACGGTACGGGTTCGGAGAGGGCTTCAGGTATGGCGTAGGGTATGGGTTAGGGTTAGGGTTTGGGTTAGTGTTAGGGTTAGGGCTCCGTTTAGGGTACGGGTTATGATTAGGGTACGTGTTAGGGTTAGGGTAGGGGTTAGGGTTAGGGTTCTTATTAAACCTATCCCACTCTCTAGATACACCTTAGCACGTAAAGGAATATTATTTGGGGGTCCACCCATGAAGAAGAGTTTAGACACTAAGATAATATAACGAACACACACATTATAAAGAAATCACATTAGGATTCTCTTTTTAAGCTGTTCCTTAAAACACTAGTGCTTAGGAAATCTATTGGAGGCAGAAGCAGTCAAGGGTAGCCTAGGGTTAGGTTTAGGCTTAGGGTTAGGCTTAGGGTACGGCTTAGGTTACGGGTTCGGGGAGGAATTCGGGTACGGCGTAGGGTATGGGTTAGGGTTAGGGTTAGGGTTAGTGTTAGGGTTAGGGCTCGGTTTAGGGTATTGTTTAGGATTAGGGTACGTGTTAGGGTTAGGGTAGGGGTTAGGGTTAGGGTACGCGTTAGGGTTAGGGTAGTTATTAAACCTATCCCACTCTCTATATACCCCTTAGCACGTAAAGGAATATTATTTGGTGGTCCAGCCATGGAGAAGAGTTTAGACACTAGGATAAGATAAGGAACACACCCATTATAAAGAAATCACATTAGGATTCTCTTTTTAAGCTGTTCCTTAAAACACTACTGCTTAGGAAATCTATTGGAGGCAGAAGCAGTCAAGGGTAGCCTAGGGTTAGGGTTAGACTTAGGGTACGGCTTAGGGTACGGCTTAGGGTACGGGTTCGGGGAGGGCTTCGGGTACGGCGTAGGGTATGGGTTAGGTTTAGAGTTAGGGTTAGTGTTAGGGTTAGGGCTCGGTTTAGTGTATTGGTTAGGATTAGGGTACGTGTTAGGGTTAGGGTAAGGGTTAGGGTTAGGGTATGCGTTAGTGTTAGGGTAGTTATTAAACCTATCCCACTCTCTAGATACCCCTTAGCACGTAAAGGAATATTATTTGGAGGTCCAGCCATGGAGAAGAGTTTAGACACTAGGATAAGATAAGGAACACACCCATTATAAATAAATCACATTAGGATTCTCTTTTTAAGCTGTTCCTTAAAACACTAGTGCTTAGGAAATCTATTGGAGGCAGAAGGAGTCAAGGGTAGCCTAGTGTTAGGGTTAGGCTTAGGGTTAGGCTAAGGGTACGGCTTAGGGTACGGGTTCGGGGAGGTCTTCGGGTACGGCGTAGGGTATGGATTAGGGTTAGGGTTAGTGTTAGGGTTAGGGCTCGGTTTAGGGTACGGTTTAGTTTTAGGGTACGTGTTAGGGTTAGGGTAGGGGTTAGGGTTAGGGTACGTGTTAGTGTTAGGGTAGTTATTAAACCTATCCCACTCTCTAGATACCCCTTAGCACGTAAAAGAATATTATTTGGGGGTCCACCCATGAAGAAGAGTTTAGACACTAAGATAATATAAGGAACACACCCTTTATAGAGAAATCACATTAGGATTCTCTTTTTAAGCTGTTCTTTAAAACACTAGTGCTTAGGAAATCTATTGGAGGCAGAAGCAGTCAAGGGTAGCCTAGGGTTAGGGTTAGGCTTAGGGTAAGGCTTAGGGTACGGGTTCGGGGAGGGATTCGGGTACGGTGTAGTGTATGGGTTAGGGATAGGGTTAGGGTTAGTGTTAGGGTTAGGGCTCGGTTTAGGGTACGGTTTAGGATTAGGGTACGTGTTAGGGTTAGGGTAGGGGTTAGGGTTAGGGTAGGGGTTAGGGTTAGGGTACGTGTTAGGGTTAGGGTTATTAAACCTATCCCACTTTCTATATACCCCTTAGCACGTAAAGGAATATTATTTGAGGATCCAGCCATGGAGAAGAGTTTAGACACTAGGATAAGATAAGGAACACACACATTATAAAGAAATCACATTAGGATTCTCTTTTTCAGCTCTTCCTTAAAACACTAGTGCTTAGGAAATCTATTGGAGGCAGAAGCAGTCAAGGGTAGCCTAGGGTTAGGGTTAGGCTTAGGGTAAGGCTTAGGGTACGGGTTCGGGGAGGGCTTCGGGTACGGTGTAGTGTATGAGTTAGGGTTAGGGTTAGGGTTTGTGTTAATGTTAGGGCTCGGTTTAGTGTACGGCTTAGGATTAGGGTACGTGTTAGGGTTAGGGTAGGGGTTAGGGTTAGGGTACGCATTAGGGTTAGGGTAGTTATTAAACCTATCCCACTCTCTAGATACCCCTTAGCACGTAAAGGAATATTATTGGTGGGTCCAGCCATGGAGAAGAGTTTAGACACTAGGCTAAGATAAGGAACACACCCTTTATAGAGAAATCACATTAGGATTCTCTTTTTAAGCTGTTCCTTAAAACACTAGTGCTTAGGAAATCTATTGGAGGCAGAAGCAGTCAAGGGTAGCCTAGGGTTAGGGTTAGGCTTAGGGTTAGGCTAAGGGTACGGCTTAGGGTTCGGGTTCGGGGAGGGCTTCGTGTACGGCGTAGGGTATGGGTTAGGGTTAGGGTTAGTGTTAGGGTTAGGGCTCGGTTTAGGGTACGGTTTAGGTTTAGGGTACGTGTTAGGGTTAGGGTAGGGGTTAGGGTTAGGGTACGTGTTAGGGTTAGGGTTGTTATTAAACCTATCCCACTCTCTAGATACCCCTTAGCACGTAAAGGAATATTATTTGGGGGTCCAGCCATGGAGAAGAGTTTAGACACTAGGATAAGATAAGGAACACACCCATTATAAAGAAATCACATTAGGATTCTCTTTTTAAGCTGTTCCTTAAAACACTAGTGCTTAGGAAATCTATTGGACGCAGAAGCAGTCAAGGGTAGCATAGGGTGAGGGTTAGGCTTAGGGTTAGGATTAGGATACGGCTTACGGTACGGGTTCGGAGAGGGCTTCAGGTATGGCGTAGGGTATGGGTTAGGGTTAGGGTTTGGGTTAGTGTTAGGGTTAGGGCTCCGTTTAGGGTACGGGTTATGATTAGGGTACGTGTTAGGGTTAGGGTAGGGGTTAGGGTTAGGGTTCTTATTAAACCTATCCCACTCTCTAGATACACCTTAGCACGTAAAGGAATATTATTTGGGGGTCCACCCATGAAGAAGAGTTTAGACACTAAGATAATATAACGAACACACACATTATAAAGAAATCACATTAGGATTCTCTTTTTAAGCTGTTCCTTAAAACACTAGTGCTTAGGAAATCTATTGGAGGCAGAAGCAGTCAAGGGTAGCCTAGGGTTAGGTTTAGGCTTAGGGTTAGGCTTAGGGTACGGCTTAGGTTACGGGTTCGGGGAGGAATTCGGGTACGGCGTAGGGTATGGGTTAGGGTTAGGGTTAGGGTTAGTGTTAGGGTTAGGGCTCGGTTTAGGGTATTGTTTAGGATTAGGGTACGTGTTAGGGTTAGGGTAGGGGTTAGGGTTAGGGTACGCGTTAGGGTTAGGGTAGTTATTAAACCTATCCCACTCTCTATATACCCCTTAGCACGTAAAGGAATATTATTTGGTGGTCCAGCCATGGAGAAGAGTTTAGACACTAGGATAAGATAAGGAACACACCCATTATAAAGAAATCACATTAGGATTCTCTTTTTAAGCTGTTCCTTAAAACACTACTGCTTAGGAAATCTATTGGAGGCAGAAGCAGTCAAGGGTAGCCTAGGGTTAGGGTTAGACTTAGGGTACGGCTTAGGGTACGGCTTAGGGTACGGGTTCGGGGAGGGCTTCGGGTACGGCGTAGGGTATGGGTTAGGTTTAGAGTTAGGGTTAGTGTTAGGGTTAGGGCTCGGTTTAGTGTATTGGTTAGGATTAGGGTACGTGTTAGGGTTAGGGTAAGGGTTAGGGTTAGGGTATGCGTTAGTGTTAGGGTAGTTATTAAACCTATCCCACTCTCTAGATACCCCTTAGCACGTAAAGGAATATTATTTGGGGTTCCAGCCATGGAGAAGAGTTTAGACACTAGTCTAAGATAAGGAACACACCCTTTATAGAGAAATCACATTAGGATTCTCTTTTTAAGCTGTTCCTTAAAACACTAGTGCTTAGGAAATCTATTGGAGGCAGAAGGAGTCAAGGGTAGCCTAGTGTTAGGGTTAGGCTTAGGGTTAGGCTAAGGGTACGGCTTAGGGTACGGGTTCGGGGAGGTCTTCGGGTACGGCGTAGGGTATGG
>NW_028124027.1:0-14751 GCF_965194825.1 Balaenoptera physalus | reverse complement strand
GCGCCTAGTTATATATGCTCTGACATGCCCTAATTGTCCCCTTTAGGCCACTAATGGATCTGATTAGAAATACGAACCTCTCGATAAAATCTTTACCTCCATCAGTGTCTGTGGGGAGTGGACTTGGAAAATTCTCAGAATACAGAGATTTCTACTGTAATCTCTTCCTTGGGGCTTGGCTGAAAAACCAAACTAAACCGCATGGACTAACTAAGAGTGGGGAGACTGTTGCCAACTTGGAGATAAAACACTGCTAATAACGTGATAAAAGTAAATGCTAGGGCCATGCTTGACATTGACGATCTCATGCGGTCTTCCGAGTAACTTCATGAAGCATGCGTTGCTGTCCTCAGGTGGAGAGGAGATTGCTCGGAGGAAAAGAGTTCAAATGGCAAAGTGAAGACTTTAGGGGCAGCCCAGTGACATACGAGTGGCTTTACGTAGTGGGACAGATGGCACAGATCAGGGGCACCTAGGATGTCAATCTGCATCAAAGGTCTGGGCTAGAGTAGTATTACAATTGCACAATTTCACTATTGGGAGAAATGTGATGCATGCATCCACAAGATACTTTATATCATCCAACAAACATACACGGAGGACCCTGTGTGCTAGGGTCTGGGTTAGATGCTGGAAAGTCAAAGTCAAGTAAGACACAGGAGGTCCTTATCTTCAGGGAGCTAGCAGTCTCAGGCAGTTCTCACAAACTCATGACCCAGGAGGCAAGAGAAATAAATGGAAGGGCTGGGCGGGCATCAGGGACAGGACACAGGGCAGCACATGCCCTACCACTGGGGTCAGTCCCTCCTCAGCTCCCACCAGCGTCTGCCATCCTGGAAAGCCGGTTGGTTGGCCAAGTTTTCAAGAGAAGTCAGAAGTCTGGATATTTATGTAAAATCCCCTCGTTTTAAATGTTAGCAACTAAATTTTTTTTTTTTTTTTCAAAGAAATAGTGTGAGCCAAACCTGAAACAGCTAACTGTGTGCGGGATTCACCAGGCTGTGCAGGTTTTTATTTCTGGCCTAGAGGTGGGAGTAGAGAGGGGACAGAGAGGGGGTTCAATTCATGTCGGTCGAATGAGTAAGAGACCGAATGCATCTTAACCATGTTCATTTTCCTTCCTTTTGTAAAGAAAGATTACCAGGGTCATATAAACCAATGAATTTAATAAAGTCTACTTGCTGAGCATCTGATATAATTCCCCACTAAGATCCATGCCTTGAAACATTTTGTCTAGCAAACCAAGCATGCAAAGAAATAACTTCTAAGTGTCTTATCAGTCAAAGCAGACAAAAAAGACCACTCAGAGCTCCTGCTCAGCCTGAGATGAACAGGGCTGCCTGTTAAACTGTTATTCCAGCCGAAGTAAAGGTGGTGGAGTTTTATGGTTCCTTCCAGGATTCCCAGGGCCTGGGTGTTCCTGCGTGAGATCTATCCAGGCCTGTCCCTTGGGTAGAACAACGGGAGGCTGGCCTGGTCACCACGTGGGTGGTAGATTGGGTGCTGCGTCTTCCTACTCATTTTTGCACATTGTTAAAATTCAGTTTTGGTGGTTCAATCCCTATGGAGGAGATTTGACAGCATGTAGCAAATGACACACACTATACCATTTAGCTCAGCAATTCTACTTCTAGGGATCTATCCCAAAGATACACTGGCAAAAATACAAAAAGTCATATGTACAAGCCATTCACTGCAACACTGTTTGTAAAAGCAAAAGATTAGAAACTTACCTGTAGTGACCATCCACGAGGGAGTGTTCAATAAGGCACAGGGCATCCGAACAACCGGGCATAATGCAGATGAAGGGAGGCATGGAGTGGGTGAGATCTTCAGGGTATACTGTTTAGTTTTTTGAAAAGGGGAACCGGAAAAGTGCTTATAGTTTGTTACTTTTACATACACACATATGTCTATTTTCAATAAGAAAGAGTGGAAGAATAAACCAAAAACTAAAAAAAAAAAAATTGTAATTTATGGGGGAGGGGCAGGGACGGAAGTGTGATTTTTCGTCTTATAGTTTGACTTTGCAACCATGTAAATGTGTTACAGAATCAAAAAAGAGATAAACACATTTGTCGAAATTGAGAGCTAAGACAAATGAGCCTAATTCTATCAAGTTGGTGACCTAGCCGCACACAACAAAGCATTACTTAAGTGGCTTTAAAATGCAGAATTTTGACTACATTCAGAGTGGGATATCTTCTAAGGACAAAGACAAACAAACAAACGAACAAAACATCCTCCCCCCAAAACCAAACCAAAAACAAAAAACCAAAGAAATCTGAAACTTTATCCAACACCTTATTGTTGGTGACATTGCTACTGTTATTTTGAAAGTATCTTATGTATGTTACAGGTTAAAGCAAGTAAGAAACTAATGCTAATGTCATGAAGCACGACTTTCAGTGGAAGAGAGAAAAGATGTTTACGTATAAAACAAAAAGCTTAAGTAAAACCTTGCAGTCTGAAAACTTGAATTGGAAGTATAAGTTTGTACCAATTAATTATTTTCCTTTTTTTTTTTTTTAAGAAAATCTGTGCTTCCTGGCTCTGCCCTCGGAAAAGCCTAGAGGCAACGGCAACTTGATAACAGTGACTACGTGACTATCCTGAGGACTAGCTTGTGGCCTCTAAACACCATTTCCCACCAGAGGATCCAGAGATTCTTGAAGAGATGGTTGATTTCAGGGCTGGGCCAAGAAATGCACAAGATAAGCCTGGGAATCTTGAAGGACCAGAAAGGTGAGGGCCTTCAAAGATCACCGGGGGCTGGACAAAAAGTTTAGGAATCCATATAAAGAGGCCAAAGTGGGACAATTTTAGCATCACATCAAATCGACTGAAACAAAATTAAATACATAAAAAACCATGACTGGGACTTCCCTGGTGGCGCAGTGTATAAGACTCTGCGCTCCCAATTCAGGGGGCCTGGGTTTGATCCCTGGTCAGGGAACTAGGTCCCACATACCACAACTAAGAGTTCACATGATGCAACTAAAGATCCTGCATACCGCAACTGAGAATCCCGAGTGCCGCAACTAAGACCCGGCACAGCCAAATAAATAAATAAATATATTTTTTAAAAGGCCGAATAACATTCCATTCTATGTCTCTTCCACATTTTCTTTATCCATTCAACTGTTGATGGAGCTAAGTTGTTTCTATATCTTGGCTATTGTGAATGATGTTGCAACGTACATGAAAGGACAAATATCCCTTTGAGATCATGGTGTTAATTGTTTGGAATGCATACCCAGAAGTGGGATTGCTGGATCAAATAGTAATTCTCTTTTTAAGTTTTTGAGGAACCTCCATTCTGTTTTCCAGCGGCTACACCATTTTACATCCCCACCAACAGTGTACAGGGTTCCACATCCTCCTCAACACTTGTTATCTTTTGTTTTTTGATAATGACCATCCTAATAGATGGGAGATGGTATCTCATTGTCATTTGATTTGCATTTTCTTGATAATTAGTGAGGGAAGAACTATCCTTATCCCAAATTTACAGGATAGGAAACTGATGTCCAGAGATGAACTTATCAAGGTCACATGACTGGTAGGGGCCAGAGGTGGGATTTGAACCCAGGCAGAAAAGCTCCAGGATGTACATGCCTGGCGAGGACGCTGCACTGTCTTCCATGTGCTTAGCAAACCTGGGATCATGCTGTTTTGTGTTCTGTTCTTTTCTCTCAATGTCATATGGAATGATTTCTCATAACATTAAATATTCTGCTGAAACACAATTTTAAGGCGGTTAGTTGCATGATGGCCTATCTATGCTGTGGACACTTTATGTTTAATGGGCCTGGGATGTCCCAGATTTTCCCTTTTGTAAGAGACTCTGAGGACTACATCCCTGCTTATTTATGTTTGCGGGTGCTTCTCATCATTGCTTTAGCATAAACCTTAGATACAAAATTACTGGGACGAAGACCATACATCTTTTAAGAACAAGTCATCTCCAAAAAGATTGTACCAATTTACACTCTTTCAAGAAGTGTTTAAGATCTATCTTTCCCTGTTTTTTCTACCTTTTCTCTCACCGGTGGCTATAAATCTGTTTGGTCTGCATTGGGTAAAGGATAAAAGTGGAAGGTGGGGGAAGATTGTTGCTTCGAAGATCAGACTTTGGGACTTACCTGGCGGTCCAATGGTTAAGATTCCACACTTCCAATGCAGGGGACATGGGTTTGACCCTGGTTGGGGAATTAAGATCCCACATGCTATGCAGTGCAGACAAAAAAATATAAATAAAATTTAAAAGTTGATGAAGATCAGAATTTATCCTCATGTTGGTAGCACAGGCTACAAATATAGAGCCTCAAGAACACTGGGCTCATTAACCGACACAACTCCAGCCCTGGCCTCAGGCTCATCTAGGGAAGCAAAGCCTGACTTTTTCTGCTTGGTATTATGGCAGTAAGCCATGCTGACACCATATGTCTCCCGACATGGATGCAGCAGTGCGTTCTAGTGGAAGCATCTACTAATTCATCCATTCATTTATTCAACATGTACTTATTGAGGGCCTACTATGTGCCTGTAACCAGTACTGGAGCCAGAAGATTGGAGGAGACTTCCTTCATCTGTACAATGGGGGTCAGGCCCCACAGGGAGTCATGGGGAGACAGTGAAATGGCATATGTAATTAACCAGAGCTATTATTCTTACTCTTATTGATAGTTTTTCCCCAATAGAGACATTGCTTATGGTTCCATGAAGACCACTTGGAAAATGAGTTTGACAAACTGTTCACTTGAGTCTCCATTAAGCCCAGTGCATGATATTTACTATTTTTAAAAAAAAGCCATTTCTGCTCTCACCTTTTCCCCCTTTATCAGCTCTGCAACCAGTCCTCTTTCACCCCCCTCAAGACGATCATAATCCAGTGCTATCCCAGAGGAACCAGGCACACGTAACCGTGGACATACGGCAGATCTGCACAGAGAAGGTAACTGCAAGGCTTAGGGGTGTGTATCAGGGTGGGGTGACAAGACTGAAGTTAATGCCCCCCTCTCGCCCTACTGCAGCCTTTCCCTGGTCCCCGAAGAGGAAACCCCTCACTCCTCTGGGCCCCTACCCACACCTGTGTTGTTTTCTCCATCTGGCCCTCCCCATTGGGGGCTGTCTCTTTATCTGTCTCCATGAATCGGTGGTGGGTTCCTAACCCAGCCCTCTATCCCTGGGGTCCACCACAGCACCTGGCACATAGTAGGTGCTCAGTAAATTTGTCCTGAATGAAAAAATGAGGAAGGAAGGGAGTCGTCCCTTTCGCTGCTTTGTCTTGCCCGAGTAAAGGCCCATACTGTGCATTGCGTCGGGGTGTGTTTTCCACCTTGTTTATTCTTTCCTGCCCCTTCTCTCATGTGGGTCTCCCTCCACCTCTGACCCCTGCTGTCCCCAGCCTGGGCCTCTGCTTCCAGGTGGGAAGAAGTGATACTTCCACTCCAAATGTGCCAAACCATGGCAGCTCGAACCAGTGGTTTGTAGCTCTGCCCCTGGAGGAAGCTGAGAAAGGCTGAAGGCTTAGTGCGCCCTGGGGCCCCTTTACATGCGTGGCATCCTCCCCAGCAGCCTTGGAGGCCAAGGGACGGAGCATGCTGGACTCTGGAGGGGTGGGCATGGCTCAGGGATCCACACGGCCCGTCACTTGGGAAGTGGGACTGGAAAGGACACTGCAGGTGTGGGTGGCAGAGAGCTGGTGACTGGGGTGGGGGGACAAAGGGGAACCATCTCAGCTTGAAGGGCGTCACCCAGAACCGCCCTGGAGCAGAAGGCCACTGCCAAAGGACCTCTGAGATGGGAAGAGTAGAATCTATTTTTATTACCCGTTACCATCCCTCGGAATGAGGAGGGGGCGGAGTTGGTGGGGGCCATCACAAACTTCCACAGTCTAGAACAGCCCCCGCCACTTCCTTTGGGGCTGCCTCGCCCCAGCTGCAGTCACGTGGTGCTGGAGGAGACTGTCAATCACGTTGGGCAGGGCCACGTGATCAAGTAAAGCCAATCATAGTACCCCAAGCCCCCCGCCAGGATGGTTGGTCCAGGGCTGGACACATGATCTGAGGTGGACCAATCAGAGCCCTCCTTGGTATCCTGCGGTTTTTCTGAGCTTCTTTCCTTAGGGATTAGACGCGTTAGGGATATATGTGTAGAAGTGTGAGGGAAGAAAGTTGTCAGGCTAAGAGGATCAAAGATGAGAGACGGGAAAGAGTGAGGGAGACAAAGAGGGAGCTGATGGCTTCTGATGTCTTGGGTCCAGTCACTGAGATCTTTGCATCTGCTGTGGTTCCTGTGTCCCGCATCCCCAGTGTCCTTCCAGTAAGTCTCCCGTTTCTTTGAAGCCGGTTGGAGTTGGGCTCCTCTCACTTGTGGTTCAGACTAGGTTCTAGATCCTGCCCGATTATGATGCACCTCCGCGACGCAAAGAGAGCCACCCATTTGTATTAGCACCGTTGAGAATGGAAACTTTTATTCTTTGCTGAGAATGGGGCTTTGCAGAGCACCAAACACGGTCCTCCGCCATCCCTGGGTGGGAGTGCCCTTCGTGTGAGTGAGTGTGTGTTTGCAGGGCGCCTGATTGATTGCTGGAGCGGCCCCAGCCTTTACACTGCGGGAGCCAGGCCAACCCTGTTGTTTCCCCGATCGTAAACCGAGAAATACAGCCTCAGGAAGACGTCGCCCAGGATCCAGGTCTCCGACCGGCTCATGTTCTCTGTGCCCCCTGCAAAGCTGCTGAGGCAGAGGCCCCGAAGGCTCTGGGGGAGATGGAAATGCACACCAGTCAGCCTGAGCCCTTACCTGCCACCCTCTCGGCATCCAGAGCCGGCAGCGTCTCGGTTTTATTTCCCTCCTTTGGTGAGAACCAAGTGGCTCTCTCAGCAGCTGCGGAAGTGGGGTGCCCATCCAAGACCAAGAACGGCCAAGACATGTGGTTGCCATGAGGGAGAAGGGGTGGGGAAGGGGAGGATTGGGAGTTTGGGATTAGCAGATGCAAACTACTATAGAGAGGATGGATAAACAAAAAGGTCCTACTGTATAGCACAGGGAACTCTATTCAATACCCCGTGATAAACTGTAGTGGAAAAGAATAAGAAAAAGAATACAAATACATGTATAACTGAGTCAGTTTGCTGTACAGCAGAAATTAACACAACATTGTATATCAACTATACTTGAATAAAATTTTAAAAAAGAGAGCGAGAATGGCCTGTAATTCCCCTCATACTGTGCTGTTTCTTTCCTCCTGACCCAGGCTCGCTGTTTTCTCTGCAGGGAATGCCTTTGCTTCTCCCTCTTCCCCACAGCCCGTTCTTAGAGACTGTGCTCAGCCCCTCTAGGAAGCCTTCCTGGCCCCACGCTCACCCTCCCTGGCCACTCCAGGCCGGGTTGGGTGACTTACCCTGGTGCTCCCCTTGTGTATAGCCCTCATCACTCTAATCTGCGCCCGGCACCCCTTGGCTCAGCCCCCGGGGGTGCCATTTGCATGGGGTCCAGTGTAGATGTGCCTCGACCCATGCAGGCCTCCTCGTGCCTCCATGAGGCTGGGGGTTTAGAATGACTGAAATTCCCTCTCTTCCTCAAAGCCTTCTTTGAGCCCATCAGCCTCCTCTGAACTCCCATAGGGAGCTGACATTAAGCCCCACCCGTGTGCAAGGGCCACGCAGTCACCGTGTACCCTTCATTCACGTGAGCGTGTAGCCTCCCCACAGAGAGGTCTGGTACCCCAACGCACAGAGCGGGAACTGGGGCTTAGCAAGGGGAAGTTGCAGGCCAGGACTAGGGTAACCATGTAATTTGTCATCCAAACCAGGACACTTTCGAGATGGGAGGGAGACCGTTAACCATCATGGTGGGACAACACACTGAGACTGTGCCCACCCACCCCACTTGCCACTTGGCCTATTGCAGGGATTGCTAGAGCTGACTCTCCGTGTTCATCCATCTGAGGGCTCTGGTTGAACTGAAGCTCTTTGAGGGCAGAGGCCCTTAGTGTTCCCTTCTCCTAGTGCCTCGCAGCAGGCTGGCACGGGGTGGTGTCCCATTTATTTCAGGATGATGGAAGTCCCAGACTGCCCCTTACTCTCAAGTGGTTGGTTTTGTGGGAGGCACTGGCCCAGCCACAGGGGCTCCGCGGCATCTGCAATGGTGTGGCTTGGCCTGCAGAGGGCCCCCTCCTGCAAGCAGGAGCCCAAGGGTTCCTGAAATTCCACCAGGGCTGGCCCTTCACCTTTCTGATGTAGGCTTCAGGGGGCACTGGGTAGTTGTTGCCGTTGATGGTGAAGATGATAGTAGGCAGGCGAGTCACATATCCACATGAAACCGCATACTGTTAGAGAAAGAGGGAGAGAGGTTGGTCCAGGTGATCCCTGGTGTGTGGAGAGCCCCGGAGTGACCCTGTGGCATGACCCTTCACCTCGTGACCGACAGGCCTGGCGCCGATGAGCCTCCGGATGATGGTGATCATTCTACTTGGGCCAACTAGAAACGAGGTCCCGGTATCCACAATGGCCTGGCAGCCGCGGAAACACCCAAGATTCAACCCGTTCATGGTGATGCTGAGAGATAATTGGACAACATGGGCACTAGGATCACTCTGAAGTCTCCGCCCACGACTGGCCCCCTCCCTGACTGTCTCCCTTCAGCTCATGCCCTGACTCTGTTTTCCTTTGCTCTGGTCACCTAACCGTTGCTGACTTCCTTTCAGTTCCTGAATGCATCAGGCTCTTTGGTGCCTCAGGGCCTTGGCATGTGCTGGTCGCCCTTCCTAGAAGACCCCCATCCCCTTTGTCTAGCTAATTTCTCCTCATCTTCCAGGTTCCAGCTTACTTGTCACTTTTTCAGGGAAGTCTTCCCCCCGAGACTAGATCAGCCTCCTGTCTTGGTCACTCTCTGTAGACTCTTCCTCATTTCTAGCATGTACCGAAGTGGAAATTCATTATTATGTGTGTGACTCGTTTCATGTACGTCTGCCTTACTAGATGTTAGGGCAAGTTGTAGCCTCAGTGCCTCTCTCAAGTGCCTAGCGCACAGCGGATGCACAATGTATGTTTGTTGAATGAATGAATGAATGAAAAAATGGATGAGGAACAACCAGAGCCCTGTATCTGCTGTGTCACCAATAATGGGTCAACCCACACGGTGAAGATGGAGGTTCTCCGGGGCAGCAGATGCTGAGAGTAGGGGTGTCGGAGACACAGACTGCTCTGGGAGAGGTTGTCTCCCAGCAGGGCCCACTCACCCAGCTCAGACACTGAGGGCCCTGGCCAGGCGATGCCTGAGCTAGCCCGGGGGGCCTCCAAAGGACACGTGAGCTTTTGTCTGAGGGTATCACTCAGAATCCCATCAATTATTGCCCCTTGTTCTCAGGCTACTTCTGGATCCCGGCTTCCTGATTCTTTCTGTCACAGCCCCTGCCCCACTGTGTGCCCGGGATGGGGGGTGGGTGGCTATGGGTGGGGGGAGTGTCTCTTTGTATGAGTTGCTTTCAGGTCTCAAGAATGCAGCCAACCTCTCTCCACTGCCAGGGAGTTTCTCCCTAAGGAGACCAGTTTTCCTGGTTTGTCCAGGACTTTCCCTGTTTTGAAACTGGTAGTTTTGTGTAGTGAGAACTCCCTCGGTCCCTGGTAGCCCTAGACAGTTGGTCAACTTATCACAACCTTGTTCAGGCTGGTGAAATCCTCCCTGATCCTCTTTTCACTGCACTTTAGGGTCTTCAAATCGTGCTCCCTGCCTCACAGCGTGGTGGGTGCAGCCCTCTTGGGCTGCACATGTCTCTCTGAACCCTGTTCAGGACGCTGGTCAGAGCCCTGGTCAGGGGCCTGGGGTGATTATGAACCCATGGGTGGTGTGTGTCTCTGTGTGTCTGTGTGTCTGTATGTGTATCTGTGTGTGTGTTTGTGTGTGTATCTGTGTGTGTGTGTGTGTATGTGTATCTGTGTGTGTGTTTTTGTGTGTATCGGTGTGCCTGTGTGTGTTTATATGTGTGCCTATGTGTGTGTTTATACGTGTGTCTTTGGGGGTGGAGCGTATGTCTGTGTGTGTGACTGTGTGTCTGTGCGTTTATTTGTGTGTGTCTGCATGTGTCCGTGTGCACGTGTGGTAGCATCACGTGGGGTGGCCCTCAGAGGGAGAGGCTTACCGGTTCATGGTTATCTGCCAGTAGTGGGGTCGGGACACTGGAATCCACTGGAGCTCTCCTTTGTGGAAGCTGTGGTCCAGCCCACCAAACATCACCATGCTGCCATTCTCCTTCCGGCTGAGGAGAGAAGGAAGAGGGAGGGCTCGTTGTAGGAGAATAATGGCAGGCACTGTCTGAGGGCTGTGCTTCTCCACCCATCCGAGGCACTACTATGGTCCCCATTTTACAGAGGCGGAAATTGAGGCCTGGAGGGATTGAGGACCTGTCCGAGGTCGGTCACCGACTAATGAGTGGCACAGAAGGGGTTCGAAGCTGGGCAGCCTGGCTGGGCTCCGACCACCCACCCTTCTGAAGAGGGCCCGGTCCCCTCCAGCAACCAGAGTGCTCAGAGATACCCTCCAAGGACACCATGCCGGAGGGGTCTGGCTGCCCCCTCGCCTAGCCTGTCATTGTTCAGAAAAGCCGAGGCCCGAGGGCGCCAAGGGTGTGGGCTCAGGCTCACCCAGGGCTGGCTTCACCAGCGTGTGTGACCTGTGCCAGCCATGGGGCCTCACACTCAGCAGGGCCCTGCGCCTCTGCTATCCCTGTCTTGAAATTCCTACTACTTTTTGAACAAGGGGTCCCACGTTTTCATTTCGCACTGGCGCCTGCGAATTGTGTAGCTGCTTCTGGGCTCCCAGTAAAATGATAGTGAAGAGGAAACATTCCCGCCATCCCTCTCCTTCCTTCCATATCAAATCCATCAGCACATCCTGTTGCCTTTTCCTCCAACCTGTATCCTGACACCTTCCACTTCTCTCCCTCTTCCCTTCACACCCCCTGGACCAAGCTGCTGCCCCTGAGCTCATGAGCATGGGTGTGTTCCCATAAAACTTTATTCACAAAAACCAGTGGCGAGGCCATATGTGGCCCTGGGGCCATAGTTATCCTGGGCTAGACTGTCCCTCAGAAAACTTCTGGATCAGGTGGCTACAAGTTTTCGTGTAACTGAAAGCATCTTACAGCTGACATAGAGAGAGGGCTTGTCCAGTTCAGACTTACGTGCTCAAGTAGAAGGCAAAGACAGGCTGAGAAATGAGGCCTCGTCTCTTCAGGTTGTCAAAGATGGGGGTGGTCCCTCGGAGGGCGAGGCTGGGGTAGCCCAAGCCCAGGATGCCATCGAAGGGTGCATGCTGCATCCCAAACTGTGACCGGATCAGGGCAAATGGCTGGACTACGTCAACAAGGTTCCCGATCTGTGGGAGAGGGGAGTGTACCCACGTAAAGGTTTGGGAAGTGGGGCTGGGACTGGGCTGGGATGGAGATGCCTTGAGCACTGCAGAGAAGAACTGAGGCCTGGCTGTGCCCTGGGTTGACCTTAGATGATTAGACCAAGTTGGGACAGGAATTCGGGTTCCATTTGTGCGGGGCTGTGGCTTTTAAGTAACACCTGCCCCTCCTGCAAACACTATCTGAAGTGAGTCAAATTCGCCTCATGCCTTCTGTGCAGGTGGGGAAACTGAGGCTCAGGAGAGGACCAAATAGTTCCCACTTGAGGACAAAATGAGCAGAGAGCAGGGTAGTCTTCTCTTTGGCATCCCTATGATCTGATGCCAGAAATGGACTGAATCCATTGCAGCGCATCGTGGATTCTGCATCTGCCCAGGAAGACAGAAGCCCATTATACAATGTCGCTGCCAGGGTTCTTACGAAAATTCTGCCTGGGAAACACGCTTTCGGGATGTGTCTGTGCGTGTGCGTGTGTGTGTGTGCGTGTGACAGAGAGAGAGAGAGAGAGAACTCAGGCCCTTTGGGGGATGCAGGCCATACTTTTTATTAGACATTCAAAGGCCCCCTCTTAGGGGCCTCCATTTATCAGGCCCTTCCCACATCTGTGGCCCCCTGCTTTCCCTGTCTGGATTCCCAAAGCCCTCAGTTCCCCCCAAGGGCCCAAGGTCAGTTTTATCCTCTTCCCAAATACAGCGCACCTGCATGAATCCTGACTGGCCAGCCCAGTTCCACTGCTTACCTGATGCCTGACCTTGGCAAGGCCCTGGCTTTCTGCACCTCAGTTCCCTCATAGGTATAATGGAGCTAATCATAGCACTTCCTATGTGGGGTTGCTGCAGGATTAAACGAGTTGTTACCATGAAAGTACCTGGCACAGCCTGAGGATATAAGAGTGGGTGCTTTTTTCCCCTCTCTCCCTGCTCCCAGCAAAATGAACCTTGAGCAGCTCATGAGCAAAGCAGCTGCAACTCCACACCCCAAGCCACTCTCTGGGTCAGCCATTCTGGGAGTTTATGTGCCAGCAGGGACACTGTCTCCCCAGGGACACAGCACTGTGGGGTGGGCAGCCAGCCACTAGGGGACTTTGGGAAAGACGGGCCCTCCCAGTTGGCCCTGCATCTGTTTTGTAAGCAGCGGTCGTTCCCAGGGCCAGCCCTGACTCGGCTTCTGGTTTCCAGTTACCCGAACAGTGTCACAGCCAAGAGCTCCAACCACCCTCCCGGAGCCGTAGATGAGGTCGACGGGCCGGCCCGGGAGCCGGAAGGTGGTGGACAAGTGAGGGTTGAAGAGCTTGTGTGTACCTGCGGACACAAGAGATGTGTGCCCGTCAGGTGCCAAGGACGGAGAAGGGGGTGGGAGGGGGCGAACAAGGTGGGCGGGGGGGCAGGTACTCACGGCAGGGGGGACTGTAGCAGTAGACGGAGGGCACCCACAGGTCACCTGAGCCGGTGTCAAAGAGGACCTTGAACTGCTGAGGGGGCGTTCCAATGGTGATGCTGCCGACATAGGCTAGCTACAGGGGCCGGGGAGGGGTGGTTTGGTCAGACCTGGCTGCCCTGGCCGCCCTCGATTCCCGGAGTACTGCTTCCCTCGAGGTGTCCCGTGTCTCCTGAGATCACTTTCCAACCGCCCCACCTTACAGCCTCTCCTCAGACCGGTGCCTTCATTTGGTCTTTTTCTTTTTTTTCCTCCATGCGGGCTCTTAGTTCCCTGAGCAGGGATCGAACCCGGTCCCCCTGCAGTGGAAGTGCAGAGTCTTAAGCACTGGACCTCCAGGCAAGTCCCTGTGCGTTCATTTGAGCAGCTCGCCAGTCTCCCCTTTAAGGCCCAGCCTGTTTCTTTCTCCAGTTGGCCCTCCTAGGTCACCCCAGGCCACCTCCTCTAAACTCAGACCATGTCCTATCACCACCACGCTGCTGGCCCTTTTATTTGACATGTATTTACTCCTTGCCTATCACTCAGGCTGTCCTATGCATTCTTGATGAAGAGACGAGACCTTTTTAAAAATCAGTTACAATAACCATAGTGTTAGATTTTTATGGCGTCACAGGCCATAGGGGCTCAGTAACTTTTTACTGTGTCCTTCTTGGATCTGCGGAGGCTGAACTTTGTCTGCCTGGGGTTTCAGTCTTGATGTGCAGTTGGCTTTACCTTTCGATCAGACATGGCTCACCTTTCATCTGTAACTCAGTGGCTCACTTAGTTCAGGAGGAGCAATCTCCCTGAAACTAATGACATATCTTTGGCAAGAAATGGATGTTTACCTGCCACCTGGTCATTGCTGGGCCCAGTTACCACAGACCCAGAGTTGAGGATGAGAGTGCCTTCTTCTCTGGGAATGGGGTCCCTATTCCCCAGTGTTTCTGCTTCCTGCAGGAGCCCTAGCCCCAACACGCCGCCTGGCGCCTCCAGATGAACCCCAGTGCCAGGCCAGAGCACCAGGGGGCGCGTTAGAGTGCCATCCGCTCAACACACTCACATCCAGGTAGTTCCTCAGGGGATGAAGAGACAATTTCGGGTCATGAGCGACATTCTGGGACCTGCCGTCAGTGTTCTTCTCCAGGAAGTTTGTCAGCAAGTTTTTTTCCCTGAGGGTTTCTCGCATGGTCTTGATCTTTGTTAGAGGGATCCTTTCACGGAGCATTGGGAAAAGGAAACAAAGAAGGGGCGGCAATCAGCTGTCTGTGTTATAGTAAGACTGTCATACCCTGCATTGTAATGGCACTGTGTATTTTCCAAGCATTTTTTTATGACTGTCCTCTCATTATCAGGATGCCATGCAAAGACCATGACAAAGACCTATGTTTGAATACAGGTACTGTTGTGTAATCTTGGGTAAGCCATATGACCATTTGGAGTCTCACTTTCCCCATCGGTAGGTAAAAAGGTAGAATATAATTCCCATTGCCCATATAGAATGCTTTGGGTATTAAGTGAGATGATGTATATAATGTACCTGATACGTAAGAAGTGTTAACAATGACAGCCATTCCCATTGCTATTGCCATCCCACTGTATCTTTATCAAAGAAGCTCTGGGAAGGAGTTTGAAGGGGGATCATTACCCTCTTTTTACAGGGGAGGAATTTGAAATGCTGGGAGTTTGTGACTTGGCTGTGGTCACACTGCTTGTTAGAGGTAAATCAGCCTAGAAGTAGCCTCCCATATCTTTCTCCAGGGCTCAAGCAGAAGAGAGGGGTGAGAGAGGAAGCCAGGAGATGGGGAATAAATTAGGGAAATTAAGAAGCTAGAGAAGCAAGGAAGAGTCAAAATAGAAAAACAAAACTAAAACAAAAACGAAAACTCAGAGAGTTCTGCATGCACAGAGACATCCAA